>NC_088360.1:62986315-62996315 GCF_034508935.2 Berghia stephanieae | reverse complement strand
GGGCCACGGCCTGAGTACAATAATAAAAGAACAGCGATGGAAGCTATTTGGTCACATCTTACGTCGAGAAGATAACATCCCAGCCCAAACTTCAATGACAGAATATTTCCTTCTTGGCAACAAATATGTAGGGAGGACACCAACATCAATAGTAACTACCCTGAACCAGG
This sequence comes from Berghia stephanieae, assembly GCF_034508935.2. Taxonomy (NCBI): domain Eukaryota; kingdom Metazoa; phylum Mollusca; class Gastropoda; order Nudibranchia; family Aeolidiidae; genus Berghia; species Berghia stephanieae. Next base: position 62,996,145 of record NC_088360.1, on the reverse strand, counting down.
ACATCTCTGTTACATATCAGAAATTTCTGGATTCAGATGAGGCCGAATTAATCCCTGAAGAACTAAGAAATAGTACAGTGCCAACTGTACTTAAGTCACAACAAGATCTTGACAGCCTCAAACCTCTGGCCCAGGACCGTGACCAATGGAAACAATTAACAACATGGATGGAGAGAGCAGCTCCACTTATCGACCATGACTGAATCACACAATTCTCAGCAAGCGTCATTCGGACTGCGTAGCTTACTACTACTACTACTACTACTACTACTACTACTACTACTACTACTACTACTACTACTACTACTACTACTACTACTACTACTACCACCACTACTACTACTACTACTACTACTACTACTACTACCACCACCACCACTACTACTACTACTACTACTACTACTACTACTACTACTACTAGAAAAGTGGGTGGAGCAGGCACTTATGTTGGAAACGACAAGAGATGAAGTGAGTAGAAAAGTGCCAGAAGACAATAGAGAATAATTTTTTTGCGGCAGTGATGGTGTTTGAACCTGCGACCCTATTGGTACGACAACTCCGCCTGGCCGGTGAGAGCGTGACTCTACCGTATGAGCTACTCGCGAATCGAAAAATTCGTATCATACTCAGGTCATTCATTATTAGTGCCTACTCTCACCGACTACTGGAGGTAGCGGGTACACACACACACACACACACACACACACACACACACACACACACACACAACCATCGCAAAGTTACCTGGCCAGCAGTTAAGCTTAATAGCCAATATTCTCAACAAAAACATATAACATAGAAACAACTGAGACATTTAGTATGCTCCGGTATATGGGGTGAATCTTTAATTCTGAAAAGTGGGTGGAGCAGGTACTTATGTTGTTAAGAGAAGGCACTAATAATGAATGACCCGAGTTTGATACGAATATTTCGATTCGTGGATAGCTCATACGGTAGAGTCACGCTCACACCGGCCAGGCGGAGTTGTACCAATAAGGTCGCAGGTTCAAACCCCATCACCGCCGCAAATTTTTTTTATTCTCTATTGTCTTCTGGCACTTTTCTACTCACTTCATCTCTTGTTACTACTACTACTACTACTACTACTACTACTACTACTACTACTACTACTACTACTACTACTACTACTACTACTACTACTACTACTACCACTACTACTACTACTACTACTAATACAACAGTAACAACAACAACTACTACTACTACCACTATTACAAACTACTACTACTACTACTACTACTACTACTACTACTACTACTACTACTACTACTACTACTACTACTACACTACTACTACTACTACTACTACTACTACTACTACTACTACTACTACTACTACTACTACTCTTACGACGACGACGACGTTGACGATGTCGACTACTATTACTACTGCTACTACTACTACTACTACTACTACTACTACTACTACTACTACTACTACTACTACTACTACTACTACTACTACTACTACTACTACTACTACTACTACTACTATTACTACTACTACTACTACTACTACTACTACTACTACTACTACTACTACTACTACTACTACTACTTACACTCCGACCACTACTATTACTACTACTACTACTACTACTACTACTACTACTACTACTACTACTACTACTACTACTACTACTCTTACGACGACGACGACGTTGACGATGTCGACTACTATTACTACTGCTACTACTACTACTACTACTACTACTACTACTACTACTACTACTACTACTACGACTATTACTACTACTACTACTACTACTACTACTACTACTATTACTACTACTACTACTACTACTACTACTACTACTACTACTACTACTACTACTACTACTTACACTCCGACCACTACTATTACTACTACTACTACTACTACTACTACTACTACTACTACTACTACTACTACTACTACTACTACTACTTAAATACTACTGCTACTGCTGCTACTACTACTACTACTACTACTACTACTACTGCTGCTGCTACTACTACTACTACTACTACTACTACTACTACTACTACTACTACTACTATTCCTACTACTACTACTGCGGCTATGTTTTCTTGTGGTATGACACTCACTTTCGAAGCAGAAGGTCCTGGGTTCGAGCCTCGCTCGGCGCATAGTTGAGTGCTTGGAGAAGGCTCTTTACTCACAGCCTCTCACCGTACTCAGGTGTAAAATGAGTACCTGGCCGTTAACAGGCTGTCTCTGTCCGAAAACATTGTAATATCGCCTAACAGGCGTCATTTCCCGTCCTACAGGTTAAATGTTACTGTAGCACTGGGACCCCTTGTAAAGCGTTTTGAGCACGTTTCTTGGATATTGCGCTATATAAAAGCTCATATTTTGTTTATACTACTTCTACTACTACTACTATCTATCTCTAACCTTATCTAATCTCACTACTATTCTTACTGATCTTGAACATACTACTATAACTACTACTTCACCTTATATATATAATATATATATATATATATATATATCTGGTTTTGGTTTTGCAGCTTCCCAAAGATCTTAGTTTCTAACTTCATCTTCCACTTTTCGCTCAAAATCGTCCTTAGGCATGTGTAGCCCATTGCTTGACAGAACGCCAGATTGCGGCCGCTGATTTCCAAACCCGATCATGGCAGAACAACCGATTGGGACACGGTTATTCCCAATATCTAGTGCTTCAATTTGAAGCTCTCTTTGGTCTGGAAAATACACTACTATAATAAAAAATGCAATTTTCCAAAAATACTAGAAGAATGTAAGTGAAAATAACTTTTTACCATATTTTGACACTTATTAGCGAGGTTACGATTTTTTTTCAATTTGGTCCAAAAAAACGAAGTGAAAAAAAACAACAAAAACAAATGGCCTTTGATTTCATAAATTCTTTGGATCTTGAGACCATGTCAGACGATTTGGTAGTGATTCTGGTGATTCTGGTGATGAATCGGAGATTGAAGTTAATTTTAAAATGTCGTTAGAACGCGATATTGATTAAAATAGTGATCCAGAACTAACCCCAGAGTGGTCAGACTCAGACATCCTTAACAATGACAAACTAGAGGATTTTTCAGCATTTTCGGGCCAAACATAAATGTTTTATGATTTCTTCACTTTTCTGTGTCACCAGATAAACACGAGACATTCAAGTGTAATTAGCTTTCTCGGTTTGGTGTGATCTATCCATAAAATTCGTTCAATGAAATGAGAAGAAACCTCTCCTAGGTATAATGAATAAACTCAACAATGATCCTGCTTCTGACCAAAAGACAATATGGAGCAAGGAAAAACTAGTTTTTGTTGTTGGTTTGATATGAGTTAAACTATTAAGTTGCATTTTTATTATAGGGAAAACCTCTATTTTATTGTGTCTTTTTCGCCTTTACTCATCAAAACAATTTGGTTGAAAAAGAATTTAATTAAATAGGTGAACTGTTTCGCAATGATGAAGTTTCAACATACTTGAAAAGGTCTTTGGGGGGATGCCAGAAATCAGCTGATACCCTGCAGAGTCCCCACATGATGTCTCCAGGAGATGACACAATCCAAGACCAACTTGTGGCGATGTAGTAGCCTGGGGGATCTCGAACTACAATAGCTTCTTCACCTGTAAAAAAAAATTAATTACCTATGTGAGTGTGCTTAGATGAGTAGTAAGAGGATTCAAAATGATTCATTTCTATGGCTCCAACATTCTCAAGGTTCTCTTCAATGGTAAATTCATTGTTCCAGTGGGTTTTCTGGTCCAGTTTCCAGATATGGCATGCAGTCAACTTGTTAAGCATAAATTCTTATCTGTTTTGCTTTGTTGCCGTGACAGAGGTTTTCTTGTGAATAGAGGTTTGAGAGTCAGAAGAACACTCATCTAGATATCATGCAGGTGGAGAAGAAATGGAGAATTTGAATGGAAAAAGGATGGAGAGAAAAAGATTGGTTCGACAAAGTCATAGAAATAGAACAATGAATAAGAATAGATTATATTTTGAAACTATTAATTGAGCAGAGTAAACTAAATGGGAGGGATGGGAAGAAATATATAATTAGATAATACGATTCAATAGTCTGATGTCACGCCGCCCGGCAACGGCGGCCATCTTGGTTCTAAACAAAGAAAATCATTACTTTTTATTTTTCATGCTGGCTAGAACTTTTCATATGTCTTGTTATCAGAATGTGTAAAAGTCAAAACATGATCAATTGTATGCGTCTTTTTTCCTTTGGAAACCCTTTATGCTCGCCGGAGAAATATTTCATACGGGCGTCCGCCATTGTTCCGATAGATAAGAGCCAGTGTTACTAAGTTACCATGTGTCATTAGGAAGGAAGTGATGTTACGACTAATGCTCGTACATATCAAATTAGAAATGATCCTTCATTTTTTAGATTAGTTATGAAAGGTTTCAACAATCCCAGTTGGCCAGTCAGGATCTGCAGTTTTTGCTCAAGACAAAAATAATCACATTGTCTCATTGATGCCCTTTCTCTGCAATTCTATATACAGAGCTAGGGCTCTGCAAGTCGCTGATAAATATTCTGATAAATATTTTAATTGTTCTCGTTTATTTATTTTGTATTGTTTCGTAGGTTTGGTGTTTTTTTTTCTTTTGTTCTTTTATACAATTGATAATTTGTCTTTTCAGATTTTTCGGGTGTGTGTGTATGTGTGTGTGTGTGTGTGTGTGGGGGGGGGTGTTGTTTAGTTTTAAAGCTTATTTGTTTATATTCATTGGTGATTTGTTACTGTTTTGTATTGTTTCTTTTTTTGTGGGGTTGGTGGGGGAGGTGTTCTTATTTTCGTTCTCTTTAAATTTGTCTAGGTATACAAAACACAAGATTTCCTGCTGGATAGATTTATAACCGTAAGTATGTGGTAACAAGAAAATCACCCGGAAATACATTTATTTTCATGCGGAATAATGCCTAGACTTTTATCCCTTTAACACACATCAACCAATAATTTGTGACAAATAAAAATATTTTAAAAAATAAAAATAATATGAGTGACCTTTGCTAACATGATGTGCTATGTCCTCAATATCACCGTGAAAATATAATCTGAGGCGAGCTGGAAAATTCGTTTGGCATGAAACAAGTAATTAAATTAATTGAGCTTTTATCTAGCGCAATATCAACTAAACGTGCTCAAAGCGCTTTACAAGGGGTCGCCGGCCAATAGCAACACTTAACATGTAGGACGGGACATGACGTCTGTTAGGCGATATTATAATATTTTAGGACAGAGACAACGCTGTTAACGGCCAGGTATCATTTTACACCTGAGTACGGTGAGAGAATGTGAGTAAAGTGTCTTTTCCAAGGACTCAACTATGTGCCGAGCGAGGCTCGAACCCAGGACCTTCCGATCCGAAAGCGAGTGTCATACCACAAGACCACTGTGGTGATTTTGGTTACATTTTGTGTCTTGTACATCCAACGTTTTGTTTTTCTCTTTTTGTTATAGATGCCTGCTTGTGTTAAAAGTTGATTAAAGCTTTAGAAAGAATGTTCAAAGTAAAATCTCATTTGTCTCTTTTGTTATCCAAATCTACAGCAATTTAATCAACTTTTATCTACGATGGATCGACACCTTCGACCAGCAGTCCTGACAACGGACCCTAGATGCGCTGAAGACTTGGCGCCACTGGAAGAGAACATTCGACTTCTTCCTCGACAGTCTCCCAGACACTACAGCTTTCAGAAAACTTGCAACGCTTGTAAACTTCGTCGGTCCTTCTATCTACGAACTCATCGCTGAGTGTGACACATATGAAGTTGCTATCAAAATACTCGAGGCTGTATTTGACAAACCTAAGAACGAAGTTTTTGCCAGGCATTTACTATCATGTTGCAAGCATGAATCTGGTCAAACGCTAGACCAATATCTACAAAAACTTAAAAATCTTGCCAAGGACTGTAATTTCCAAGCTGTTACTGCTGAAGTTCACAAAAACGAAGCCATCAGAGATGCTTTCATCAGTGGCCTTATTTCACCTCACATACGCGAACGTCTACTTGAAAAGAACAAGCTCGATCTCGACACTGCTTTCGAGGACGCTAAAACTCTAGACATGGCTGAAAAACAGAGCTTGTCATACCGTTCAGACGTGATAACTGCGGCTGTTGACGAACCACAAGACGAATATAAAGCCATTGACAGTACAACTGCTTCTGGATTCAGTGAAGAAAAATGCTTCTTTTGCGGTTACAAAAAACACCCTAGATCCAAATGCCCTGCCAGAGAAGCTACCTGTAAGAAATGTGGTAAATCAGGACATTTTGCAAAAGTTTGTAAATCTGCCGGTGCCGAAAAGTCCCGTAGAACTGCCATAACGTCTTCTTTGACTTCAGGGAATCCAAACCTAGCAACCACTCTCACTGTATCCGCAATCAATTGCTTAAGGAAAGCCCAAATTAATTGTTCTAGTAAATGGTGTCAAACTCAATGCCTTGGTGGATACCGGAAGCTCTGAAAGTTACATTAACTCTAGTATCGCTATAGAAAACTGCTGGAAAGTAATCCCTTCTTCATGTAGCATTAACATGGCGTCGACAAGTCTCACCAAAAAGACGCAGGGCCATTGTATAGTGCCTCTTTCCTATAAAAAGAGAATGTATACGCAAAAGCTTTCACTCCTGCCTAATCCCTGTGCTGACATTATCTTAGGTCATGATTTTTTAGGTAAGCACTCTGAAGTCTGCTTCCCGTTCGATGGATCTCAAAACCCACTGAAAATCATTGGAGTAGCAGCGGCCAATCTTGAAGCTCCTTCTCTGTTTGAGAATCTAATTGAAGACTGTAGACCGTTACTAAGTCACGCCGTCATTCAGAGTTGGACGAACTTTTCATCGAGTCAGAAGTGCAGAAGCTCCTCAAGGAGGGTATCATCGAGCCTTCATCGTCACCATGGAGGCTCAAGTGTTGGTTACGAGTGGAGAAAGACACAAAAAGAGACTAGTTATTGACTATAGTCAAACTATCAATAAATATACTCTACTTGATGCGTACCCTTTACCAAGGCTGGATAAGATGGCAGAGTCTATCTCTAAGTATAGGTATTACAGTGCCTTTGATCTGAAAAGCGCTTACCACCAGATACCTATCAAAGAAAGTGACATGGAATATACTGCTTTCGAGGCTTGTGGTAACCTATATCACTGCAAAAGAATCCCCTTCGGTGTAACTAACGGTGTTGCCGCATTCCAAAGAACGATCGACAACATAATTAAATAAGAAGATCTCTCCGCTTCCTTTGTTTACTTGGACAACGTAACTGTGTGTGGAGACGACTGGTGTGAGCATAATTTTAATGTAAAACGCTTCAGAGAAGTTGCTCAAAAACAAGGACTGACTTTCAATGAATCCAAGAACGTGATAGGTGTTGAACTCATTGATGTTACTGGCTACAGGATTTCAAAAGGGGAAATACGACCTGATCCCTCGAGACTAACACCACTTCGCCAAACGGAGCCTCCTACATCACTCAAAGCTCAGAAAAGGGCCTGTGGCATGTTCGCTTATTATTCCCCCTGGATATCCCACTTCTCTGATAAAATCCATTTACTGAATAATAACATCAAATTCCCATCTCCACCTGAAGTACTTCAGGCCTTTGATAATCTAAAGGAGGAACTCGAGACAGCGGTCCTGGTAACTGTAGATCCTCAGCTTCCTCTTACCGTAGAGTCCGATGCATCAGACATAGCTATTTCAGCTACTCTCAACCAGGATTGTCGCCCTGTTGCCTTCTTCTTCCGAACACTCTCGTCAAGTGAGAAACACCACTCTTCGGTCGAAAAGGAGGCTTACGCAATTGTGGAAGCAATCAGAAAGTGGCGTCACTTCCTAATCAATACTCACTTCAAACTTGTTACGGATCAAAAGTCTGTGGCTTTCATATACGATTCGAAGCAAAAAAGAAAAGTTAAAAATGACAAAATTCAAAGGTGGAAAATTGAACTGTCTTGTTACAACTACGATGTAATCTACCGTCCCGGGCCAGAAGACCATGCTGCTGACGCACTCTCTCGAGCTACATGCAGTGTTGCTTCTTGTGACCATTTAAAACACCTTCATGAAGCCCTCAGTCACCCAGGAGTGACTAGAATGATTCACTTTGTACGAGCAAATAACTTACCTTACAGTGTTGAGGATGTAAAGAAAATGACATCTGGATGTCCAGTCGGCTCTGAAATCAAACCTAGATTTTACAAACCAAAACAAATTCCCAACCTCATCAAATCTACCCAGCCAATGGAAAGGCTTAGTATTGACTTTAAGGGGCCACTGCCTACCTCTACTAGGAATAGATACTTATTAACTCTGATTGATGAATATTCACGATTCCCATTTGCCTTCCCATGTGCCGACATGACTACAACCACTGTAATTTACTGCTTGAACCAAATGTTTTCAATATTTGGCATGCCTCATTACCTTCATTCTGATAGAGGTCCTTAATTTATGTCAGAAGAATTGAAGTCATTTCTCGAGGAAAAAGGAATAGCAACTAGCCGATCAACTCCATATAACCCTAGAGGGAATGTGCAAGTGGAACGACTAAACAACACAATATGGAAAGCAATCACTCTCTATCTCAAATCCAAAGGACTGTCTATCAACCAGTGGGAACTGGTTCTACAGGACTCTATTCACTCTGTTCGTTCGCTTCTCTGCACTGAAACAAATGCTACACCGCATGAACGCATGTTCCAGTATACTCGTCGCTCTACTAATGGCAGCTCCTTGCCCTCATGGCTCCTATCGCCTGGGCCTGTTTACCTCATACGCCATATAAGAACATCAAAGTATGACTCGATTGTGGATGAAGTTGATCAACTCGAAGCGAACTCACAATACGCTCATGTCCGTTTACCAGATGGCAGAGAATCAACTGTTTCCTTAAGGCATCTAGCTCCTGTTGGAAATGAAAGGCAGATTGAACCCATGCCAGTTGGTACACCGGGTGGTGCTAAAGCTTCTGATCTAACCCCTGATAATCAGACAAAGTTGACTGTAGAGTCCGATGTCGTCACTGCTCCAGATCAAACACCCGATATTACCAACCTTGTGTCTGACAATCCACCCGATTCTGTTTCTTTGCCAGAAACTCGTTCTCTGCCTGAATCGGTCATAAAACCTGCCAAGACTCCCTGCACTAGAACGAGAAGTTATAGTTTAAGAAGTGGACCCAAATAATGATACTGTTGGTTTGAATTTAAAGCCGCGGAGAATGTGGTGATTTTGGTTACATTTTGTGTCTTGTACATCTAACGTTTTGTTTTTCTCTTTTCGTTATAGATGCCTGCTTGTGTTAAAAGTTAATTAATACTTTAGAAAGAATGTTCAAAGTAAAATCTCATTTGTCTCTTTTGTGATCCAAATCTACAACAACCACATAGCCGCACAAATGATGATAATGATGATAATGATGATGATGACAATAATTGAAGACAGTATTATCATTATTATTATTATTATTATTATTATTATTATTATTATTATTATTATTATTATTATTATTATTATTATTATTATTATTATTATCATTATTATTAGTATTAGTAGTAGTAGTAGTAGAAGTAATAGTAGTAGTAGTAGTAGTAGTAGTAGTAGTAGTAGTAGTAGTAGTAGTAGTAGTAGTAGTAGTAGTAGTAGTAGTAGTAGTAGTAGTAGTAGTAGTAGTAGGTAGTAGTAGTAGTAGTAGTAGTAGTAGTAGATAGTAGTAGTAGCAGTAGTAGTAGTAGCAGTAGTAGTAGTAGAAGTAGTAGTAGTAGTAGTAGTAGCAGCAGTAGTAGTAGTAGTAGTA
>NC_088360.1:62976315-62981315 GCF_034508935.2 Berghia stephanieae | reverse complement strand
TCACTTGGTTTAAAGGACGTCTAGCGAGCATTATTCTATAATATGAGATTTTTCTGCATATGATTTAATAAGTATAATCAATTGCTCTAAAACGGATGGGCAGACAAGCAGAGGGGTAGACAAAACAGACTAGCAGAACACAGCTCAATAAATGCCGATAACCGGTGTTGACAGAGGACAGTGCTCCTTCTCCCCTCTTCCTGTTTTCTTTTCTTTCCAAAAATACTGCTAGAATCATTTTACGTGAATTAAAACCTATTTCGGTCAAACTTGTTGACAGTAAAGAGTCGGCATACCACTTAAATGATATAAGAACGCTATAATTATCATCTTCATCATCATCATCATCATCATCATCATCATCATCATCATCATCATGACCTCTACGATGATGCATTGTGGCAAGACATTTACTTTACGCTATTTACAGCGTGGGGACAATGGGAGAATGTTCTATTTGTACTGTTGTGTCCTTATGTAAGGCACTGCACACATTTTGCCTGCTGATGATGGGTCTTTAACAGAAAGAACGAAAGAGATAGTAGAGAGAGAGAGAGAGAGAGAGAGAGAGGAGAGAGAGAGAGAGAGAGGAGAGAGAGAGAGAGGAGAGAGAGAAGAGGAGAGAGGAGGAGAGAGAGAGAGAGAGAGAGGGAGAGGGAGAGAGATATGAAAGAATATTGCATATGCCTAATAAAGGAATGTGTTTGCATGATTTCAGATACACATACAATGGTAAAAAGAACTGCTCCCAGAGACTGGGACAAGTATTTGTAATGCCAACAAAATTTAGAATGTCCCTCTAAGTCGAGGAGGTATGACAAAGGGCAAGGCTATGAAACTGTTTGTGAAGTTAAACACAATTAAATTCTTTCGTTTGTGATGAAAACACGTTGGATGTATCTATTTTTTTTTTCAAATTCGTCAGAAAGAAATGATATTATTGAAAGCTTAAAACAAAATTATGCTAAGTGGCATAAGTATTGTCGTGTAAAATTTAACGCCAACAAAATTAGGCCATTATAATTAAAGAAATGCCCTACAAGAATACCAAACTTCGTCATTTGACTTGGAGGAGTCACCGAATGAGAACAATGAGACAAGGTTCAAAGTTAGAGATTGGCTGTAATAAACAAACGTGTTTTTTTATTTTGGTAAAAACAAGGAATCGGGAGTTCTCCATTCTGTAAAGACAACAGACATGGAAGAAAATATTCGTCATTATATTGAGTACTAGAAAATTACTTTCTTTGATCGGTGTTACTTGGTATTTGGGGATAACAGCATCAAATTATAGTTGGAATTTATTATTTGGGCGTACAAATTATTTGGGCGTACTGAACGTAAAACTAACGTTTATCATAAAAGGCGGGGTTTAACATCAATATGTAGGAATTGACGTTTCAGGTTTGAATATGATTTGACCTTACTCTTAGGGGTTGGATTGTAGACTGACAGGGAACTGTCGAAACTAGTAAGAGATGTGGCTTGAAATAATTTACAATAGGGAAAAAAGATAACGTTGCCAGATTCGGATTATTATTATTCTGATTCTACTTTACAATGAGCTGCACTTACCTAAGTTCTAACATCCTACTAAGAATCTTTATTTTACGGACTTAGAAATATTCCACGTATATTGAAAATGGTTACTTAGGCAAAACGACTTAACATTTGGATTGATTCTATGGATTTGGAATTTATGAAACTGATTGAAATTATGACCATGCTATTTGATTTGGATTTGGAATTTATCACAACAAATAAACTGTAAGAAATGAAACTTGGAATCTGGACTTTTATTTGAATGTTTTGATGTTGTGCATTCAATTATCATCACCGGCCCTTGAACTCTTTCGTCATTATTAACATCTACAACACAACGCAAAGGATAATACTACCATCTATGAAAAACACCACTATGCGATCATAAGCCATTACATATGTGTGCAATTACGCCACATTATGTATCTTATTTGGCGTCGTGATACCAGGATGTAAAAATGTTATTATTCCGAACCATGGATACACAAGAAATGTATATTGTTGCGGTGTTAACATCTATTGAAGTTTTTGTGAGACTCGAATTTTGAAGAGAATAATTGTGAACAGATAGGAAAATATTTTTATTTGGAAAAGAAAATGAATATCAATTTTGAAGGTGAAGTAGTATAATTTTTTGTAATGAAATGTTGAAAAAAATTATTGAAATTATAGATGATTCCTAAAATTCTGATAAAATACGGTTTAAAAAAAAATTAAACGAAATAATATTGAAATTAAGAACCATAGATCGAACAAGAAAATATATTAAAAACTAAAAGCAATATAGAACGGCAAAATAATAATAATAATAATAATAATAATAATAATAATAATAATAATAATAATAATAATAATAATAATAATAATAATAATAATAATAATAATAATAATAATAATATCATATTGATGCTATATGTATTTTAAATATTTAAAAAGAGGAGAGGGAAAGATGAAGAAAAATTGCAGAATTTAAATGAATATTTTAGTGCGTTTTATTTTTCAAAATAAATGAAAATGCGTTTACTCACAATCAGGCGCTTCGGAACAAATCTTCGAATATTATTTGGTACCGTTAATGGCAATGTTTTGTTAAGCTCAGTAACAATGATGTGTCTTTTTTTATTTCAATTTTTGTCTGTTACTGTTGGAATTACATAGACAGTTGGTCATTCTTTAATGTTGTTATGTTTTTATTTTCTGTCAAAATGACTCAAGAAGATGATGGCAATAACAACACGTAAATTATAAGTTTTGATAATTGAAAAATGTCTTATGGTATTTATTGTTGTATTACAACATCATTGATTATATTTTTCTCCCGTCGGTAGGGATGAATTGGTAGGTTGATATTGACTCTTTGAGATTCATGGGTTCATGACAAAGAGCAAAGTTTTATATCTGTTTGTTTTCTTGGTAATAAATGTTTGGTTAACGCAGCCAAGTAATCGACAACAGAGCTAATTATATATTTGAAATGAGAAATGGCGTTATAATAGATTACATGGACATTTTGATTTTATCACCGAAAATTAAGTTGAGTCACTATGAGTCAATCGTTGTTTTGTTTTGTTTTGAAACGTGTTTCGTCGTAATTTTTTGAAGGAATCATATTCTCATAATAACGGAATAACGGACTTTTGTTTGAAGTCGGAGAATTAAAAGCATATAATATAAATACAATGGCGGGTGGAGTATCAATTATTATGAAAAACTGGTCTCTTGTAATGGGAGTTAAAATGTTATATAACAAAATATTGAAAATGCATTATGTCATACCAGCTGATAATATTTGTGACACAAGTGATTAACTTGTTAATAATCAGCGAATTATAAGTGACCCATATGGTAAAATGCTGTAGACCCGTCTATATGCATATTGGGGAAATAAGCGCAGTGATGTAAGACGCGGTAATTAAATTGCACACGGTTTAAATTGCGAGACGCGGGAATGAGGCGTTCGGGAATATTTTATTTTGCGTTTGATTAAAGCACACGGTTTAACTTTTTGAAATGACGCGGGGAATTTTCATAATACGAGGCGCGTGGTTAAAGCGCACAATTTTACCAATACATTATGAGGCGTGAGATTACGTCGCAATGAGATATATGAATATTAGTATAAGCCGAGAGCAAAGGCGCGAGATATTTAATTTTTATTGAGCAGGGTGTATATTGTTTCTGCGAACACTTTCATTTTCATATTTTTCTCCTATCGATTTGCTGTTGTAATTGTAATCAATATTTACTGCGTGGTTTGAATATAACATTTATATCATAAATGTGTAACTGAGTCGAAGAAGAAGTGAGTAGAATTAAGTCTTAAGTGTGTAATCAGTCAGCAATAAGTTGAAATGGTAGGAAGTACTACGATAACACAAATAATAATGATAACATAAACAAAATCATATTTTATTAAATTAGGGAATTTCCTAAGGGGAATAATTCGAGTTAATCAAAGGCAGAAGTAATGTTTGCACTAAAACATTATACACACATCACGAAAGACGACGTCAAAACAAGACACACTTGGTGAAGCGGAAGTGACGGAAACGCTGATGATAACGACAGAGGCAAATCAAACTCAACCACAACAGAGGTCGGGAAATGTCCTAATCCCTTTGGTCTATCCACGAATACCTTGAAATGGAGTAACAATCTCGACAAACACTACGCCATTGATACGTCCAGAACCAACACAATCTATAGACCACAAACTACACAGCAACCTCAATTACAACGTACCTATCAACTTATACAAACTTGACAGAATTTATAAAACAATATCTGTATCAACACAGATTTCTTCCATGAACCTTTTTATATTTACATTATTTACTGAACAATTGGACTACTTGTATTTACTTCTACAACAACAATACCCAACGATGTACGACGTCAATAATTACATAAACATTCAAGATACGATTGTTTTTACAAAATGATGTCAAATTGTGAACAATATTACTTCCTTCATGTGCAGTGGTGAGCGGTGAGCGTATTCAAATTTAAACTTATGTTAATATACAAGTGTGCAGCATCCATATCTACAACTTATAAACATTGAATATTATAATAAAGCCTGTCTTGGTGTCATTGTAAAGATAAAGGCTATATATGTATATAAGACAATGCAGGAAAAAGTATCGCAAATCGCCACATGAGCGATTTCCTTGGATTCATTATCGTATAATATTCAACAACCTGCGTTCAAATAACGAAAATATAGTTGACCTTACGGACCCTACTACTTACTCTACAAGATTACATTATCTACCTGGTGTGAGGACTCACATCACCCACCGGTACTCTGCAAGATTACATCATCTACCCGGTGTGTACTCACATGCCACCTCATCAAAACTCGATTAACAAACACAGACAATTACAACACACGACCTCTGTCGACTACTACACACGAACTCTTTGTCAACATATGGCTGAGTTCACAACTTTCTTTT
>NC_088360.1:62943815-62968815 GCF_034508935.2 Berghia stephanieae | reverse complement strand
ATATTAGTGGCATGAGGAGCAGCAGAAATAACAGTAGAAATAGTAGTATTAGTAGTAGTAGTAGTAGTAGTAGTAGTAGTAGTAGTAGTAGTAGTAGTAGTAGTAGTAGTAGTAGTAGTAGGGATGCAGAAAATAAAGACATGCATTGCAACTTTGGCACGGCGTCGCCAAGTTTGGGACATTTTGTCCTAGTGCGGAAGGCTGCTATATTTTTCTACTATCACAAACGATATGAACACGGGACTGAGACAGTCCTGTCCCGTTGATTTTGTGGCATTTCACACTGCTTGGGACACAACGGGACTGTTTTGTCCCGTTCCAATAGGTGCGGTAGGTTTCTCTAAATTATATATGTTACAGATTTGGGACAGTCCTGTCCTAGTGCGGTTCCCCTGTTAGGACATGACTGATACGAAACTCTTCGACCGGAACAATCGCGAATCGCTCCAATTTGGACCAGGAACAGGTTTCAGAACAGGGACAACTCCATCAGGAACACAATCGTAACAGGAACATGAAATTGTTCCGAATGCCCGGCGCTACACAGCAGCTCATCCATACTATCACATGATTCGATAAAAACATTCCACTCAGTGCATTCAAAACAACCACGCAAATCTTCACACACACTTCCGTTCCAGATCCAGTTTTGCCAGGTTGGCGGATTTTCCGCCAAATTGGCAGATTTTTATCATCGCGTGGCGGGGAAAGAATGGCCTGGCGGATGGCGGATTTTTGGATGATTTGTATACCCTTTTTAAAAAGTAAAAGTATAGCAATCAAGTCTAATTATTTCTTCTTCTCACCTCCCCCTAAACTGACTTTTAGGAGCTCCTATTGTGAGTGTACCGTTGGCCTAGATCTATATTACACAAACCTAATTCAGATTAGCAAAAGTTGAAAACAATATCCGACAGTCTAACTTCCGCTCTTCATGCATTTAAAAATGAAACAGTTGTAACTAGGTGAGCAGCGTTTAGTAATTATAGCTTTTATTCTGATACAATACACTGTTGTTGATTATAAGTGTTTTAAATCAAATAGCAGATTTTTTTTGGCGGATTTTGGGCAAATGTTGCAGGTAGGATAAAGTAGGATAAAGTTGGCGAGATTTCTGCAAAGGCACCTGGCAACACTGTCCAGATCTCTGTTCACTTTTCTTTTCTGGTTTAACACGTTTAATAATAATAATAATAATAATAATAATAATAATAATAATAATAATAATAATATAATAATAATAATAATATAATAATAATATAAAAAATAATAATAATAAATGGCATTGATATAACGCTTTACCCCGTTGTCACAGGCTCGAAGCGCTTTACGTTGATATAAAACAAAACATATTACAGTGAGACAAGTGTGAAGGAAACGTGATACGAATTCAATTTAACAACAACAAAAAATGAAAATAATATTGCAACATTATGACGTAAAAAGATAAAACTTTAAGCGAGATTTGAACGTTGTCAACGAATCCGAGCATCTCACGTGTGATGGGAGAGAGAGTTCCAAAAACAGGGGGTCGAAAATTGAAAAGACTGTTCACCTATTTTACGCAAAGGCTTTGGTTTGACAAGGATCGATTGGTCATTGCTTGACCTCAAGTTTCTATTGGGGACATATATGTTTAGAAGGTCTTTAATATAGGAGGGGCTGTTCGTGCTCAGGGATTTGTAGACAACAGTACAAATCTTAAAGGCAACTCTTTTTCCACAAGAAGCCAATGTAACTCACGGAGAAGAAGAGTTGCTGACGGGTATTTTTTGTTATTGCGTACAATGAGCCTGGCTGCGTTATTTTGAGCAACCTGAAGTTTGCTAATTTTGTCTTTAGCTAAATTCGCCCAAAGGGAGTTACAATAGTCCAATTTAGATAAAACCAGGGAATTAATTAAAAGTTCTGCTATATGCTTCGGTATTAAATTACGAATTTTGCTTATTTTTTTTTTCATTTCTATGTACATAGATTGTATGATGTTATTCACGTGGCTTGTCATGGAAAGATTTTTATCAATGATGACGCCAAGGTTTTTTGCTTTATTTGAAAATTCTATTGTGCTATATCCGATAGTAATAGGTGACTTATTTGCCTTCCACACATTAAAATCTCAGTTATACTATCATTTAATTTTAACTTATTGTGGTACATCCAATCTCATTAAAACAGCTCGTAATTCGTTGTATTAAGAACTGTAAATTACTAAGGAGTGCTGAATCATATATTTGCGTATCATCTGCATAAAAATGATAACTCAGATTGAATCTGGATATCACACTAGAAAGGGGCTGCATATATACAGTAAAAAGGACAGGGCCAAGAACAGAGCCTTGTGGCACTCCAAAATTTAGTAAAACTTGTTCTGACTGAACACCATTCACCACGACAGCCTACCATCGATCCTGTAAATATGATGTAAACCATTTAAGGGCAACTCCTTTTATGCCGAACGTATTTTCTAGTCTTCTTAACAAAATGTCAAGGTCAATGGTGTCAAAGGCAGCTGAAAGATCTAAAAGGCATAATACATTGATATTGTTAGCATCAGCATTATATAACAAGTCATTAAAGATTTTAAGAAACGCCGTTTCAGTACTGTGTTGATGTTTGTAGGCTGACTGAAAGGGTTGTTCCATACTGTTGTTCTTAAGATGAGATGTTAATGTGTAAGAACTACCTTCTCCAAAAGTTTTGACAAAAAAGGTAACAGGACGAAAAGTATTTAATATATTGTGGTCCAGTGACGGTTTCTTAAGAAGTGGTTTGACGAGGGCACTTTTAAAGCACGATGAAACTTCGCCAGTCAATATGGATGTATTTATGATTGATGTAATGGATGGTAATAATGTATCGATGGAGGGGATCAAGGTCGCAGGATTTAATGGGGGCTTTTTTATCAACTCGTTTATGAAACTAGGTGAAACTGGTTGGAACTTGTCTAAAGGGGTACCACAGAATGTATTTGTATATATAAATGGTTCATGCCGATCTAGTTCTGAACGAATGTTATGGATTTTGTCTTTAAAAAGTTGACAAATGTGTTTGGCAAGTCTCTTTGATTGGTTGTAGATGGTAATGAAGTGCATCTTTCACGTCTAAGTAGATCATTGCAGATGTTAAATAATTGTTTGTAAGATTTAGAAGTTTCAAATTTTGAAAGAAAATACGTGGTCTTTGCCTTTTTTATTGTTGTCTTCCAGGCACGAAATGTGTTCTTGAATATTTCACGATGAATCGTAAGGCCTGATGTTTTCAGCAGTCTTTCTGCTCTCCGACACTTCGTTTTAGCTTCTTTAACGTCCGACGTATACCACGGAGCATACTTGCGGTTGGTGACGGTCTTTGTTTGGAATGGCGCATGTTTGTCAAGCGTTTCGATGAGACAACTATTCCAATGGTCTGGAGAAATCATTGAATTTTTTGTAAGTTTTGTTTCTAAATCGCCTCTGAAATTGTCCAAATTAACGCCTTTAATGTTTCTGGTTGATGTGGTGGTGGTTTCCTGGCATGGTTTTGAAACGTCAAGATTGAAAGAAATGAGGGAGTGGTCCGAAAAGGGGAGATAATCGACGATGGCGTTGGTTTTTTTTGGGACTCTGAATTTTCTACAATTACCCAATCTAAAATATGACCAGCAGAGTGGGTTGGCGCTGTTACGATCTGGCACATGTTGTTCTCCGAATATGACTCGTGCAATTTAGCGGTGTTTGTGACGTTGTCGAAGTGAAAATTAAAGTCGCCGAGTATAATTGAATTGCCAGGACGCGTGTGTTGCAAAGGTAGCATCTCGTTGATTTCCTTCCTAACATCAAGTAATTTTATTTTGTTTTTCTTGTTTGCTGGCGGTCGGTAGATGCAGTTGAAGTTGTATCTTGCATTCTGGAGGGATAATCTAAGATCAAAGGCCTCCATTGTTTTGCAGCGAATTTCGAGGATTTCCACATGTTTAGATAATTTTGTTTTATAAAATACGCCAATACCACCCCCTCGCTGATCTTTCCTTGGATACGATCAAAATTGGTACCAGGAGGTGTCATAGCTTTTTCAACTGGGTCGTCTCCAGACTGTGAGAGCCATGTCACCACTATAAATAGTATGTCGAAATTAGTTTAATTCTTCGGTTTTGTTACGGCAGGACAGTGCATTTAGAAGACCAATAACAATGTTATTGTTGTCGTTTGTGAAACTGTTTGTGGTCGGTACAGTTATAAGTGTTGGTGGTGGACAGGGGTCTGTGTGGGGGCGGGGTGGAAGACGAGTTGTTACCATTGAGATGTTGTGTTGTTTCCGTTTGCCTCCCCGAGGCCTGTTCTTATTAATATTATTGTAAAAAATCTGATCACTTGAGTTAAAAATCACAGCTGGAATGTGACGTTTACGTTTACCGCCTCGAGGCCTGTTGTAAAAATCAGATGTTGAATAAAAGTGTTCACAATTATTAAAATAATGATGGTGGTAAATCACGGCTAAAAATAAGGTGAACAATGTTTGTAAGAGAGCGGCGGCCATTAAGTGACTGTGTAAAAATCTTTTAAAACTTACAGTTTCCATGATAAAATACAGAATTATACAGCAGTCCTTTCTTAAGAATTGATAAAAACTATACAATAAGACACAGTATGTTGTAACGAGTACAACGAAGTAAAAATGTCCAGGTATCAATATGTAGAAATCACAAAACAATTAAAATACACCAGAGCACACAACGACACGTCTTGCCTGTTAGGCGTGTTTACAAGAAGGCTAATAGCTAGGGGAATTAGGGTAAAATTGTGCAAATTAGTGCTGAGAGCACCAAAATTGGTACAAAGTAACTTGAGACCACTATTAATCGATGTTGATATAGGACCACATTGAGAAATTCCTCTAACGGTGTAATATAGGGAGATGAAAAGCCACCGATATGAGCTATGTAAAAACAAAGGGGCGTAATCCATGAAATATTTGTTGACAAATCGGCACTTTCAAAATATATTATTTTTAGCTCGTGTAAGCGGTTGATTATTTTGGCTTAAATAACTATCATTGTTAAAAATGTGACTTTATGTGATATAGGACCGTATAGCTTTATTATGAGGACTAGAAGGGGGGTGATGGGAGAGGAGGAGATGGTGCTGGTGTTAGTTTTACTTAAGTTGTGTTGGTCGTCATCATGGTGAAGACGATGGTGGAAGTGATGTTTGTGATAATGATGATGATGATGAGGTGATTGTGGTGTTAATAGTAGTGATGATGGTCATATTATTGAGGTGGTGGTGGTGGTGGTGGTGGTGATCTTGGTAGTGATGATGATGATGATGATGGTGACGAAAACGATGATGAAGATGATGATCAGGATGATGTTGATGATGATGCTGTGGGGGTGGTGGTAGAGGTAGATATAATGACGATGATGATGATGATGATGATGATGATGATGATGATGATGATGATGATGATGATGATGATGATGATGATGATGACGACGTGATTATGGAGACAGTAGTATTGATATAAATATAATATAATATAAATAAATTGAAATAAAACAGAACAGTAATAGCAAATTTATACATGAAAAGATAAAAAAGTCAGTGGCAAAAGAGTATGTTCAAGCACAGGATGCATAAAAGCTAAAGATGGCAATGTTTTGATGGATAGAACAGATGTGTTGAATAGATGGTCAGAGTATATAGAGGAACTTTTTTATGATGAAAGAGAAAGACTAACAATAAACAAAGAGATAGACGGGCCACCAATTCTAAAAGAAGAAGTAGAAGCAGCTATAAAAAAATGAAGTTAGGCAAAGCAACAGGCCCTGATAATATCCCAACAGAAATTATCACAACATTAGAGGATTTAGGTTTAAACACAGTGACAAATCTATTGAATAAGATATATGACAGTGGTAAAATTCCAGATGATTTATTAAAGTCAGTGTTTATAACACTTCCAAAGTCACCAGGGGCCATGGAATGCGAGTTACACAGAACGATTAGTCTTCTGAGTCACTTCACGAAAATTCTCTTAAGAGTACTAATGAACAGAATGAGGAAAAGTATAAAACCAGAGATATCAAGAACTCAATTTGGATTTGTCCCCGACAAAGGTACAAGAAATGGTATTTTCACCTTATCAATGTTGATGGAAAGATGCATTGAAGTCCAGAAAGACTTATTTATTTGCTTTATTGATTACTCAAAGGCATTTGATAAAGTTAGACATTGTGAGCTATTTAATATCCTTGAAGGACTAGACATAGACGGAAAAGATCTTAGAATTATTAGAAACTTATACTGGAAACAAAGTGCAGCCGTCAGGATTGAAGGAGAATTAAGTAAATATATACAAATTAAACGAGGTGTTAGACAAGGATGTGTTTTGTCACCAGACCATTTCAATATCTACAGCGAAACAATTATTAGAACTTCAGGCATTAAGATCAATGGTGAGAATATCAATAATATAAGATATGCAGATGACACAGCACTAATTTCAGACTCAAAATAAAATTTACAACTACTCCTCAATAAAATAGCCACAGAGAGTGAACGTATGGGGTTATACTTAAATGTACAAAAGACAGAATGCATGGTTGTATCAAGGAGAGAAAGAAATCCAATATGCAACTTAATAAGCAATGGAAAAACTATAAAACAAATTCAGGCATTTAAATATCTTGGATACATAATAACTTCAGATGGCAGATGCAACACAGAAATAAAACGAAGAATTGCAATAGCTAAAGATAGTTTTAATAAAATGAGTCTAATTTTAAAAAACCACAATATCTCAATGACAACAAAACATAGGGTTTTGAAGGCCTACGTATGGTCAGTATTATTATATGGTTGCGAAAGCTGGACAATTACAGAAGACATTAGAAAGAAACTGGAGGCAGCAGAAATGTGGTTTCTTAGAAGGATGTTAAGAATCTCATGGACAGAGAAGAAAACTAATGAAGAAGTATTAGAGCAAGCTGAAACTAAAAGGCTATTAATTCGTACAATAAGAAAAAGACAAATGCAATTTTTAGGACACCTAAATCGACATAAATGTATTGAACATCTTGCCCTCACAGGAAAGATAGAAGGTAAAAAGAGTAAAGGTAGACCAAGAAAAACATATTTGAATAGTTTGAACAGCTGGGTGACAAAGAAAGAGAAGAGTAATATTAGTTTTCTGAGTTTATCCGATCAAAGAGATGAATGGCGTATCATGATCACCGATGTCTGACACAGACTTGGTACTTGAAGAAGAAGAAGTATTGATAATGTTGGTGGGAATGATGATGAGGTGGTGGTGATCGTGATGGAGGTGATGATGAAGATGCTGATGAAGATGCTGATGATGATGATGATGATGATGATGATGATGATGATGATGATGATGATGATGATGATGATGATGATGAGTTGGTGATAATGGTAGTAATTATGGTGATGTTGGTAACTATCAATTTGGAAAATGAAAGACTTTCTTGGTGACGTATATTAACATTTTTAGATGATTAGGATCCAACAAACATCATATTTATTAGACAAATGACTGTGGAACACATTTTTCTTGGGAGGCTTGAGAGAATTCAACAGAAGCCTTTTCTAGTTTATCTTGATCTCTTTAATATTTTAACGGCGTAAGATAAGCCAATACCTCGTTGTCAGCTTTTCCCATGAAAACCATATGTTGTCTTATTGAAGACTAAACATGTTTCCTTTCCTGAGGTTAGCTGTCGAGGCCTGGTAGGACCTGCTGGAGTCTGTCTCTGAACCTGTTTGGGTGAACATACGACTGGGTGCAACCTCTTTCACAGCATTCATTGCTATACATCTTGATTAATTCTGACAATTTATGGACTCTCTCTCTCTCTCTCTCTCTCTCTCTCTCTCTCTCTTATATATATATATATATATATATATATATATATATATATATATATATATATATATATATATATATATATCTTTGCTCTGTTCTATACTTGAATGTTTTATATATAGCATGGATCCAGAAAGGAGCGCTTTTGTGAAACACAACGAATAACAACTTGCAACAACCTAACATAAATAATGAATAAACAACTCCAAACAGATGCTATATTCTTAGACTTTAGTAAATCATTTGATAATGTCAATTACCATACTCTGGCTATTAAACTGCGGAGATATGGAATCATCAGTAACACACCCGACTGGATAATGGATTTTCTCACTAATCGTAAACAACTGAAAGAGCAATGTTAGACTCAGCTCCAGTACTACAGGAGTGTCCCTAGGTACCGCACTGGGTCCCCTCTTGTTCCTTATCTACATTAAGGATTTGACTGAAAGATTGTCGCTAGGAACACAACTGAGACTATTTGCGGATGACAGCCTTTTGTACAGAGCAATAAGGCATAAGAAAGACTCAGAAATTCTTCATCGGGACCTTGATTCCAGAAAATTACCAACAAAAGAAAGATAGTACACAATACACAACAACACACTAGAAGACGCCACCAAAGCAAAATATCTCGGAGTAACGATAAACAATCGCCTGATCTGAAAATACCACATTGCAAACATATGCAGGAAGGCAAACTCCACCCTGGAATTCTTGAGAAGAAACCTGTTCGGCTACAAAGTAACCATAAAAGAGAAATGCTATAAAGTTTATATTAGACCAACACTCGAGTAAAGCGGTAAGGTATGGGATCCCGATTACACCTCCGAAATTAGGTAAATAGAATCAATCCAAAAAAGCTATAAACTTCGTTCAACAAAATCCTCAAACAAATCAAAGTTATATATGACACCCCATTTGGAACCATTGAAGGAAAGGAGAGAGAAGAATAAACTAAATGTATTTTACAAAGGTCAGATAACCATCAGGTGTCATTACACGGCCTCCAACAGAACAAGAGGAAACCTGGCAAATTTATGTTCAATCTGGAGTGGACTACCATCTTCACTCGTTTCTGCCCTCAACTATACGACTTAGGAACAATTTGGATAACTCCAAGTAAAACAATTGGGTATGCTGCTGCTGAGCATTCCACGAGGAAGTTTCAGCTTGAAGAGGAAGAGGAAAAAGAAACAATTTCAGCAACAGCAAAACTTGAACTTTGTTTGTTTAGGTAATATTCAGCATTTTTTGATGTTCATAAAACGGACATGACAAATCTTCTGACAATGAACTCCCTGCGCAATCAAATCACATTTGAGAATATGGAGAGAATCTGGACATCGTTTATAATTTCTGCAGCCACGCGGATATTTTTGTTCATGTCTTTTGTCATTATTGAATGGAGGGAAGCTTCATCTTAATATTGCAAAGCATACAATGTGTCCTATTTATTGTGATAACGTCATCTGAGGGAAAACGCATATTCTGCCTCCTTGGACAGTTGGATGATGAGAGATTGTCTAGATCGGGATAATTTGACAAGTTTTCTTGTGATTTCTCATTTTTCACAGCGAGCCTTCTGATATTTTTGTGGCCGTATATCAAGAGCGACCGAATTTGTGCCATTTGGTATCATTTTGCTTCAGGACAAGTGTATCCTCAGAGCGGTCTTCAACAGACAAATCTAGCTTGTCACTATCATTTGCTAATCCGTTAAAAGTCTTAACACCATAGCTGGTAGGACGCTACGCTGCAAAAGTCACGTACCACTGACCACAATATTTCCGCTTTGACAGAGCTGGGCATTCTAGTTTTTATTTTTTTTTTACCTCTTGACAAATTAATCATTTTGACCAATCCACCTCAATACTGCATTTTGCCATTATATAACTGTTAGTAGTTAGTACAAGATTTAGTACATTGTCAATGCCATGATTTAATGGGTTCAGTGACTTGATCACGGGACTGTTGTTGATGGGTTGAGGCGGTTCATGACGGTCATATTAAAGAAGATGATGATACGGACATTTTCAACCTGAAATTTCATTTGAACCATATTATTACACAAACCACAATACTAACATAAACCTTCTTCCGCACTAGGACAAAACTGTCCCGGGACAAATTTGTCCTGTCCCACTCGAGAAAACTTCTATTCAAAATGGGTTCCGCACTAGGACAGGACTGTCCCAGGACACACCTGCGCGAATGCATTATTTATTTAATTTTACAAGATTCAAAAGTGTATTTGTAGGCAATTGCAACTCTAATAATTCACATTTTATGAATCAACATAAGATACGACATGACGATAAAGATTTTTTACACTGAACAATGGGATTTGTTTACATAAGATTTATATAATCATGACATATTCTTATAGCAAGAGTAATATTATTGCTGCTGCTGCTCTACTACTACTACTACTACTACTACTACTACTACTACTACTACTACTACTACTACTACTACTACTAGTAGTAGTAGTAGTAGTAGTAATGGATGAAATAGAGGTTGCATATTTCTGTGCTTTACTACGTGGAAAAAAAAGACAAATTGAAAGAGAAAACAATATTGGGTGCATCCTTTAATGACCCAAAGATTGCTCAAGGGTCAATTCCGTAGACTCTATGGTGATCTCCGATCTTATCCTAAAATGACTTTCTTGGAATCACCTCATTTTACTCAGGTGCAAATGAGTACCAGTTCGCTGATGAAAGTAATCTTTGACGGACTAGCATCAGCATCATTCAAGAGGATAATAGAAAGTCAGCATGCTTCGTACCCGAAAGGCATCAGTTGACTAAGTCACCTCGCCTAGCTTGATTTGCGGCGCTGCACTGCGGCTGACGCCTGGGTTATACCTCGTCCTAGCTAAATTTGCGGCGCTGCATTGCGGCTGACGCCTGGGTTATTCCAGTCTTCCCTTGGAATAGACCCTCGAGAAAACTTTCCCTTATGGGATGAAAAAGGGATTTTTTTTTTTTTTTTTAATTTAAACTGTTATCTGTCTGCTCAACGCCACAGAAACATGGATAAGTTCCGGATTAGGAGGCAAGATGGCCCATGGTTAGCGCGTTGTACTCTGCACTCAGAGGTTCTGTGTTCGATTCCGACCGAAGCCAATTTGTACTTTCTAGAGCAAGAAAATTTACTCCAATAACTCACTCCATTCAGGTGTAAAAGGGTACCTGTCAAGCTGGGATTGTAATCTGCGATAGACTAGCGTCCTGTTCAAAGGTTTTCAAACAAATACGTTAATTGTCCGCTTCACGCTATTGAAACCGGGATAACTCCTGTACCATTGACTACAAGGCTCTAAAGGAGTTAATTTGTCTTACAATGAGTTCAAGTGGCTCAGAAGGACTTACTTAAAAATATTTTCATTGAAAATTCCCGAAATAAATAACGATAAAGATAATTGATCCCACAAGTTACCGAATAGATGTGCGACCGGTTTTAGACACGTTACTGCTGTGTCACAAATTGTGACACTTCTTAAATTATATTTATAAACATACGTTTTTAAATTGCCGAAAATGTTTATGTTGCTATGCCTTCTGTACGTGGTTTCATCACATAGAATTATTTTTTGAATTGTTCTTGCTTTTTTATATTCAGAATTGAAATAAATAAATAAATCATAACTGTGAAATTGAATGTAAGCTTCAGTTTAATATACGAAAACAGATAAAATGGACGTTTCGGGTTTCCCCTTCATCAACAACACATGATGAATTAAAAACTACAGGCGAATGAGATAATGTGGTAGTGGCGTTGTTAAAATGCATAAACAAAAACATTGATGGGCAGGAAATTGTATGCTACTTTGTGAGGAAGCGCGAATTAAAACAGAGCAATAGAAATTTATAAAAGGTGCGTACTTAATTATGTTAAAAGAGGGGAGGCGGGTAGGAACTGTGTTATGCAGTATAGAAGACAGTGAACTAAAATAATGTGTGGACTATTGTTGGAAAATAAATACAATGGAATTGGAAATAAATACAAATTGTAAGGGATGTAGGTATTAATATATTAGTGGCATTAGCAGCAGCAGAAGCAACAGTAGTAGTAGTAGTAGTAGTAGTAGTAGTAGTATGTAGTAGTAGTAGTAGTAGTAGTAGTAGTAGTAGTAGTCGTAGTAGTAGTAGTAGCAGCAGTAGTAGCAGGGATGCAGAAAATAAAGACAGGCATTTCAATTTTGACACGGCGCCGCCAAGTCTGGGACTTTTTTGTCCTAGTGCGGAAGTCTGCTATATTTTTCTACTATCACAAACGATATGAACACGGGACTGGGACAGTCCTGTCCCGTTGATTTTGTAGCATTTCACAACGGCTTGGGAGGAGAATGAACCTGACACTATAGAAGGTGGGCGCCAGTGGGGAGTGAACCTGGGACTATGTAAACAGGATATCAGTGGGAAATTAACCTGGGACTAAAGGGAGATGGATAACATTGAAAGTTGATTCCGGATATGAGAGCTTGGTACCAGAGGAGAATGAACCTGACACTATAGGAGATGGGCGTCAATTTGGAGTCCCCACTGGCGCCCACCCCCTGTAGTGTCAGGTTCATTCTCCTCTGGTACCAAGCTCTCATATCCGGCTTCAACTTTCAATGGTATCCATCTCCCTTTAGTCCCAGGTTTATTTCCCACTGATATCCTGTTTACATAGTCCCAGGTTCACTCCCCACTGGCGCCCACCTTCTATAGTGTCAGGTTCATTCTCCTCTGGTACCCAACTCCTATAGTTCGGCTCGGATAACCACAGTTATCCATCTCCCACAGTCCCAGGTTAACTCCAAATTGGTGTGCACTTCCCTGAGTCCCAGGTTCACTCCACACTGGCGCCCATCTCCTTCATTCTCCTCTGGTACTCAACTCCCATATCCGGCTTCAACTTTCATTGGTATCCATCTCCCTTTAGTCCCAGGTTTATTTCCCACTGATATCCTTTTTACACAGTCCCAGGTACAATCCCCACTGGTGTACACCGCCCTGATTCCCAGGATCACCCCCACTGTTGCCAAACTCCCATAACTTTGCCGGATATTGTCGGGTTTCGGCGGGTTTCGGCGGGTTTCGTAATAAAGCACTAATTCTTTTTTACGAACCCGCCGAAACCGGCCGATAACCTTAGTCTCAGGTCACTCCCGACTGGTGTACACTTCCCTGAGTCTCGGGTTCACTCCCCACAGTTGTCTACTTCCCATAACTTTGCTGGATATTGTCGGGTTTCGCGGGTTTCGGCGGGTTTCGGCGGGTTTCGGCGGGTTTCGTAAAAAAGCTCTAGTTCTTTTTTATTCTCTATTGTCTTCTGGCACTTTTCTATTCACTTCATATCTTGTTGTTACCAACATAAGTGCCTGCTCCACTCACTTTTCTGAATTAAAAAATTCACCCCATACACCGGAGCATACTCAATGTCTCAATCGTTTCTATGTTATATGTTTGTGTTGAGAATATTGGCTATTAAGCTTAACTGCTGGTCAAAATTATTCGCGATGGTGGTGTACGAACGAATCGGCGGTCTCAAGAAGTGGGTGAGAGAGGGATCTAGTAATGACTTTGAGTTTGAAACGAATATTTTAGTGTTCGTGGATAGCTCACACGGTAGACCCACGCTCTCACCTGCCAGGCGGAGTTGTCGTACCAATAAGGTCGCAGGTTCAAACCCCACCACCGCCGCGAAAAATTTTTATTCTCTATTGTCTTCTGGCACTTTTCTATTCACTTCATATCTTGTTGTTACCAACATAAGTGCCTGCTCCACTCACTTTTCTGAATTAAAAAATACCACCACTATTACAACAACCACCACCACATCATCATCACTACTTCTACTACTACAACCACCACCACAATATCATCACTACCACTACTACTACAGCCACCAGCACCACATCATTATCACTACCAATACAACTATACCACCACCAGCACATCATCATCACTACCACTACTACTACAACCACCACAACCACATCGTCATCACTACCACTACTACTGCAACCACCAACAGCAACATATCATTATCACTACCACCACTATTACAACAACCACCACCACATCATCATCACTACCTCTACTACTACAACCACAACCACAATATCATCACTACCACTACTACTACAACCACCAGCACCACATCATTATCACTACCACTACAACTATACCACCACTAGCACATCATCATCACTACCACTACTACTACTACAACCACCACCACCATATCATTATCATTACCACTACTACTACAACCACCACAACCACATCGTCATCACTACCACAACTACTACAACCACCACCACTATATTATCATTATCACTACCACTACACCACCACTCCATCATCATCACTACCACTACTACTATACCATCACTACCACCACTATTACAACAACCACCACCACATCATCATCACTACCTCTACTACTACAACCACCACCACCACAATATCATCACTACCACTACTAATACAACCACCAGCACCACATCATTATCACTACCATTACAACTATACCACCACCAGCACATCATCATCACTACCACTACTACTGCAACCACCACCACCACCATATCATCATCATTACTACTACTACTACTACTACTACTACTACTACTACTACTACTACTACTACAACCACCACCACCATATCATTACCATTACCACTACTACTACAACCACAACAACCACATCGTCATCACGACCATTATTACTGCAACCACCACCACCACCATATCATCACCATTACAACTACTACTACAACCACAACCACCACATCATTATCACTACCACTACTACTACAACAACCACCACATCATCATCACTATCACTACTACTACAACTACAACCACCACCACCACAGCATCATCAACACCACTACTACTACAATCACCAACACCACATCGTCCTCACTATCACCAGTACTACAATCACTACCATTAGGTTTTTGGGCTTTACTTCTTTTGAAATAAGAAAACTTCGGAATTGTATTTGGCATTGTGTTTATATATCATAATATAATTCTAATCAGTTATCTATTTAGAACTAGATACTATACAATATGTATGCCAAATACCATTCCAATTCCTTTTTCTTGTGTGCGGGAATTCCTCTTTCGGCATTGAAATTCCTACGAGTGGTGTCTGAAATTCCTGTGAGCCAAAAATTTAAAGTTGGCGTCTCTCTGCTATGATGATGCAGTGAGTGTGAGAGAGTCATCACTACACACATAAACAACAGAAACAATTTAAAAACATAACTATGACACGAAACCACTCACACACGGGGCTATACTATTTATCCTTTTCTCTATATAGAACAGGACAAGACAAACAAGAGCTTGACTCTCTCTACACTTTGATGTTTGTCGTCTGACGAGTTCAACTCTCGGTCGACCTGTCAATATTCCTTTTTGCCTATGACGTAATCATTAATAGAATGTTGTGTGGTTTTGACCGTGAAGAAAACCTTAAGAAGTCACATTTATATCATTTTAGAGACATCGTTTTGAATAATTTTGAGTTAAACGAGCGAGCAGGAAGTTATTCTCTTAGATTTCATGAACGGCTGATCAGCGCTTGTTTACTATAGTAACGCGATTCCCAGCCCATGTCTCAATGGCGGATATTTTTCTCATCGAGGCCGCTGGTTGGTTAGCCAATAAGAGCACCGTACGGTTTCCATTGGGTAAATTCCTTGAGTCTGATTGATATAGTTTACTGAGTACAATAAATGGCTGTCTAAAAAA
This sequence comes from Berghia stephanieae, assembly GCF_034508935.2. Taxonomy (NCBI): domain Eukaryota; kingdom Metazoa; phylum Mollusca; class Gastropoda; order Nudibranchia; family Aeolidiidae; genus Berghia; species Berghia stephanieae. The sequence goes on along the minus strand of NC_088360.1, from coordinate 62,953,191 downwards.
CTATCACAGTGACGGCAGTTTCGTTCCATCTTTAGAGATGGTGGACTTCACTGAAGGTAAACAGGTCCCAACTAAAAGATAAAACCTGCAGGATGTTGTTTTTTATTGGGTGGGTGGGGGGGGGGGGATTTACATACATGAATAGCTTGACAATCTTACCATTGAAAACGTCAATAGCCATGTTCCCGTGACTGTGGACGGCTAGTTTGGGGAATCCTGTTGTGCCAGAAGTGAGAAAGATGAAGGCTTTATCCGTTTCCTGAACATCCCAGTCTACAAACGTGTCCTTTTGCTTTCCCATGTAGCTTATGAAGTTGTCGCCATTATCTGTAGTCAATATGAAAATGACTATGAATAGAAAGGGGCATAAAGGTTGAAAAGAAGAGTAGCGATGGCTTTGTGACGGTAAAATTCATTGCCGTTCCGCAATCACGCACTTATTCAACATGTCCAAATCTTTCACGGCCGAGTTCAGGATGTTTATTAACACCTTCTTCCTCCACCTCCTCCCCTTCTCCCCTTCCTTCTCCTTCCACTCCTCCTCCTCCTCCTCTACATTTTCCTGCTCCAACCATTCCTTCTCATCATCATCATCATCATCATCATCATCATCATCATCATCATCATCATCATCATCATCATCATCATCATCATCATCATCATCGTTTTCACCATCGCCGTAGTCATTATCATCGTCATCATAGTAGTATAATCATCATCATCATCATCATCATCATCATCATCATCATCATCATCATCATCATCATCATCATCATCGTCGTCGTCGTCATCATCATCATCATCATCATCATCATCATCACATCATCATCATCATCATCATCATCATCATCATCATCATCATCATCATCATCATCATCAATGCAGTTGCCGTCGTCGTGGTCGGTACCGCCATCACGTCCATCCCAAACAACGTCATTTATATCACCATCGTCACAATGTTTAAGTTTAATGAAATCCTACCGTCAGTGATTTCCCTATTGGCCACGATGACTGTGGTCACACTCTCCGTCCTGTATAGAGCAAAATCCTTCATAAAAGAGTTGTCTGATTTCTTGACGCCAATCTTTAGTGCTTCCCATCCATGGTCTTTCAAATCCGATCGGGTGACAACGATTTTACTCTGAGTTCTGAAACAAATCACAAAATCTGTTATGCTTTACATCTCTCGATCTAGGTCTACCACTTTTTAGAGAGATTGTGGTGTTTTTATTATTATTATTATTATTATTATTATTATTATTATTATTATTATTATTATTATTATTATTATTATTATTATTATTATTATTATTATTATTATTATTATTATTATTATTATTTGATATTTTTCTTTTCAATTTTCCTCAAGAGTATAGGTTATAAAACAATAAGATCAATAGATAAATCTTTTTTGCATACAATTTGTCACTTCAAATCAGACAAGGAACCATTTTAATAGAATAGAAACTGCTATGATCATCTCAAATATGTATGTGAAATATCGCAAAATCCTTCTTAAATTTAAGCTTGGCAATGCTCGATATATTCATTAGCTACAATTTCGCTTTCTTTTTCCATGCATTTCAAATTTCAGATGAAAATAAAAATACTTTTTCTACAATTACATTTCTAATATGAAACATGAAAGAGAGAGAGAGAGAGAGAGAGAGAGAGAGAGAGAGAGAGAGAGAGAGAGAGAGAGAGAGAGAGAGAGAGAGAGAGACTGTTCGAAGCTTACTTGTTGATAGCGTGAAACAGTTCTTCAGCACTCTTGGTGACGACATCCACTGTGACCACGCCCCCTCCTGCCAAAATAGTGCCAAAAAGAACTACGGCTGCTTCGAGACTGACAGGCAGTGTATTGGTCACAACATCACCACGATTAAGTCCTCGCTGCTTCAGGATATGAGCAAACCTTTTGGAAGAGGAAAGAAGTAATAAAAATACATATTATTTATCTATAAGATTCGTATATATACGTTGTCTGTGTAATTTGGTATATCTTCGGTTGATTTTTCTGTGTAGCCCAACATGAAGTATCAACGGTGAAAATACAAATTTAAAGAATACTGGGGATGTAGGAGCTTTCGGGATGTCTCCCCTTTACTTAACTTATGGAAAAGCATACACCCTAGCACCTTTAATAACACTTATGACTAACCTCTCGAGCTAACCCTAATAGAAAAAAAACAACTCTCGGACTGCTTTGCACTACCTTTCAATACTTAACAAATCACAATGGCGGCCGAAAATCAAAACAATGGTCAAATTAGGAAATTTTAAACTTTCACAAATCTATCAAGATTTGTTCTAGAGTTTTTAAAATACTTCTATATAATGACAAACTGAATAAATAAATGCCTGACAAAATATCAATGGTGAAAATACAAATTTAAAGAATACTGGGGATGTAGGAGCTTTCGGAATGTCTCCCCTTTACTTAACTTATGGAAAAACAAACACCCTAGCACCTTTAATAACACTTATGACTAACCTCTCGAGCTAAACCTAATAGTAAAAAAAAAAGAATCAAAATGGCGACTGAAATACCTTCATGTGATCAAGTGAATAATATCACTATGAATGCCACGATTTGCTGAAAAATGCCAACACACACACACATGTATACACAACACACACACAAACATACACACATACACACACAAACATACACGCAATTAGAACAAAACTGATCACCGCTAAATCAACAACACAACGGAAGTAATAATAATACTTGATGTCATAAATAGATGACGCAAATTGACAACTTTTTACAGTGTCCATATTTGTTGATTTTGAGAGCCAAGTGTCGTCGGTACATATTTTATGATATTATCTGTTTGACTCCACGAACTTTCAAACTGACTTTAAATTATAAAAGGAAATCAAGTTATCTGTTTATCTATCTGTAAAAAATACATTTCTAATTTTCAAATCTTTCAGTAGAGTTGTGCGCCGTATCAATTTTTTGATTGACTCAAATAAGCACAATGTTCTCCACAATGCTATATTTTTTAAAGAAAGGATATATATATATATATGTGTGTGTGTGTGTGTGTGTGTGTGTGTTTGTGTGTGTATATATATATATATATATATATATATATATATATATATATATATATATATATGCTACTAATCACATTGAATATTATCACTGTCTGAGCTTCACTTAATTTCACGGAAGATCAAAATAAAAAAATTCTATATTTCCCGAAAAATCAATATATCTGAAAAAATGCGAATATATGAACGTGAATTTTAAAGCTTAAAAAAATATTCAAGGCCCTGTAAACAATTTTTGACGAATAAACACGCACATACACAAATCACCGATAGCCAGTACCAAAAAAATCTAGACGTCTAGCGTCTATTTCAATTACCACTTTGAAAATCAAAACATTTAAATAATGACATTTGATGTTATGCGTTCAGGTAATATACTCACAACATCCGCCAGCCAAGTACAACGTACCAACACACGAAACCATGTGTATCCGTAAAAGTTTATAGATTGATAGAATGTAGTGAGAACTAGTCAATAAAAAGGCTGTCTAAAAGCAATAGCAAAGAAATGAGTTACGTCAATTTCGTTCCATCTTTATTAAGAAATCTGCACATTAAACTCGGAAGATTTCACACTCCTGTTTGTTTTTCTTTTTTCGCTAGCTTTGATCCAAAGATGTTAAAGATGTTAAGATGTTAAACTTACACAAATACAAATGTCATGTCTGATGATTATGCTTCAATATTAGAATTACATGTAGACGAAATCGTCATCACGATAAAGATGTAGGGTCTGCCCATTATCATCTATTACAGGTCTGGCCACCACTTTCTTTCGCCCACTTCTGGTAGGCTGACGAGTTTTTCGTTTTGTGTATTCTGCGTGTGTGCTGTGTAATATGCTTGAGGTCAACTGTGGGCATTTAAAGAGATGACCGAAGTTACCAGTTTGGCCGCGGATGTCAAAATCGACTTTTTGCTGACAATTTATTGAAAAATTCTTGTACTTTTTTCAGGATTTCAGACAAATTTCTAATAAATCACTTCTTTAAAAAATAGAAAGAAGAATGTTTAATTATATTTTACAAATTTTCGGCCAAGTTAAGGGTCTGGGTCTCGATCAACAAAACTGGCCTTTGTCCACCAGTAGTTTAACTTTGAGGATAAAAATAGTCTGGCAATGTTATCATTCATTGCATACATGACCTGATTGAAAGCATTGTTTAATTGTTCATTGTTTGACTCTCACGTTGTTTTCATCTGATATTTCTTACTGGATTATACTTAAACTATTTCATTGTTGTAATTTAATTTATGTTGTAACTGTTAATAAAAGCAGTGTTAGTGTAACTTGGGAATCATTAGTTCTAAAATAGACATGTTCAGTATTATTTTGTTTTAATAAAGCAAGTCAGAAGTTTGTAAATTTTAAACGCTGCGAATTTTAAAAGCGCCATTGCTTGACATCGTAGTTGGTAGTTGGTGAAGTGATTGTGCATATTAATTATGAAGATGGTCTATACTTTAGGATATAAATGTTAAGTGTTGTAATGCGACCAAGGCCTAATATTAATATTTATAGTTTCTGAGAGTTGGAAAATGATTAAATAATTAGAATTTAGATCGCAAGCACTGCAACCATAGCTGTCCCAATAAATTGAAGATTTTGAGTGAGCAAAAGAAAGATGGCTTACAGAAAAATTTGGATTGCCTCGCCAGGAATTGAACAATAAATAATAAAAAAATCCATCAAATAGGGGAAATTTGTCTCTAGGGTCTATTCCAAGGGTAAACGTCAGCCGCAGTGCAGCGCCGCAAATTGAGCTAGGGCGAGGTGACTTGATTTAGGCCATACACCGTAGCGGCGGGTGATCGAACTCGATACCTTTCGGGTACGAAGCAAAGATCGTACCGCTGAGCCAAGCTGCCCCTAAAATCTCTGGTTTGTCTGTACAGAATGGTATCGGTTTCACACACAATGACCACCCATAGAATCATAGATTATAGTTTGATTCCGTCCCAGTCAATCAACCTTTTGGAGACAACAAAGCAAAAGTACAACCTAGAACCCGCCTTTCCTCGCCCCCGCCCCCCATTATCTCATATTTCCTATTTCTATGTATCTCTTAGTCTTCAATGTTTTCCTCGATCCCCCCCTTCATCATCTTTCACGGCCACCCTCTTCTACCTTTTTGCTTATAAGTCAGTTCCAAGTTTCACGGTGTAACTTCCTTTCGTTTTAATTTTACTTAAGGTTGTTCTTTTACGTATTAATATCATTAACAATAACCAAAACCTAGACTCTTTTAATCAATTAAATCAATCACTCATTCAACCATGTGGGAAAGTCATATGATGTAATACAAATCTAAAATACAGAGAGAAAGAGAGAGAGAGAGAGAGAGAGAGAGAGAGAGAGAGAGAGAGGGAGAGAGAGAGAGAGAGAGAGGGAGGGAGAGAGGGGGGGGGGGGGGGGGGTTGTGGAAAAGAAGAATGGTGTGTGAATGGAATTGGGAATGAATAGTTCGAGTAACTTAGTAACTGGATACATTTGAAATCAGTCTTAATTTCGATGCATTTAAACATTATGTTCCCTATTGTATTAAATTGTAAAGACGTCTGTGTGCGTTGTTGTGAAGTAAATTTGCTATGAGGATCATTTGGATCATATTATTATAAGATCCACAATTAATGTTTTTTATATTTGTTCGAGCAAAGTAAACCACTAAATCTTGTGGACAATAAAGATGTATTACTATTAAAAATACAATCTCCCCCAAGATCTAAAATTTCCATTTCACTCTCTTTACATCTCTCTCTCCTTCCTCTATGCATTCATACCTCTCTCTCTCTCTCTCTCTCTCTCTCTCAATCTATCTATCTTCCGTCCTCTCTCTCTACCTTTCTTTCTATGCCCCCCCTCTCTCTCTCTCTCGCTCTCTCTCTCCTCTCTCTCTCTCCCCCCCCCTCTCTCTCTCTCTCTTTCTCTCTCTCTCCCCTCCCCTTTCCCTTGTAGATTATTTCACATGTCATGGTGTATTGTGCTCGATTTACATTCTTTTCGTTATCTCTGCCCTCTTCTATGCTCTCTCTCTCTCTCTCTCTCTCTCTCTCTCTCTCTCTTTCTTTCTATCTATCTATCTATCTATCTATCTATCTATCTATCTATCTATCTATCTATCTATCTATCTATCTATCTATCTATCTATCTATCTATCTATCTATCTATCTATCTATCTGTCTCTCCAACCTTGTAGAGTAGTTCACATTTTATGCCTCATGATGTGCATCCGTTCTACGTACATTCAATTACCTTTTTACGGACATATTATTATTATTAATCTTGAACTATGCTCTTTTACTTTTAATTGGTTCAGAGTGTTCAATAATAAAACAATGATTTGTTTAGAGATGTTTCATACATAGAACGCATGTTTCAGTTTTACTCAGTTTGCTACGACTTTGGGGTGGGTGCGTAGCCATCGTTATGTTATAGCCTGATATTGAAATCCAAAAGGACTGGCAGTTTGACGTCATTATTTGGTTTTTGCACCGCTTAGTGAGTTGTCGTTAGTAGAGCTCAGGGAAACAAGTTATTTCATTGGTTGAACTATTGAATACAACTCACGATTTGTTTTCTTTTGTGGCAAAAGACTGGCATTTTGACGTCATTTTTTGGTCAGTATCAGGCCATAACTTTACGATGGCCACGGTGGGTGACGGGTTGGCAGTAGTGTTTGTTAGGCCGTGACACAACTCAGCCAACACGCTGATAGGCCGGTGTCAGCCTATCTGCGGTTTCGGCTGTCCGTGGGCCGTCAGTCCTGGTAGAGATGTTAATGGGTCTGCCCCTACTCATTAGCCGTGATGCCAAAATTATGCCAATCCCTGAAGTATAGAAAGTGGTCTGTTTTGTCAACTATTTACAAGCAGAAATTGTGCAATTCAATCCCCCCAAAAATGTAGCTTGGAAAAATAATGGTAAATCATATTGAGGCTATGCGTTTAGTTCAAAAGCTCACAACATTCGGATATAACGTATATAACACATAAAACTATGTGTAACCTTATGCAGTTATAGCCTGATTAAAACAATTTAGTGAGAATTACTCATAAGAGCTGAATGACGTTAATTTCGGTCTTTCTAAACCATCTGTCTGGAAAATGCATTTTTGTCATCCAACCATTGTGGCTGGTAAAACAACACGTAACTCTGATCATCAACCCAACAATAATATTAGCACAAAAGTCTGTGTGGTGAGAAATGGCTAATTCTTTGGCTGGAAAACAACATCAACATCACCAATAACAACAGCAAATATAATACCAACAACAAGAGCAACAACATCAATAAGAAAAACAACAACAACGCCATAAACAATAACACCAACATTAAAACCAAAACAAAATGAACATCATCATCATCAACAAAAACATAAATAAATACATCAAAAATGACAACAACTCCATCTAAAATAATGACAGTAGTAACGAAAAAAAAAAAAACCATATAGAGAGCACATCACAAAAAATAATGACAACTGCATCAACAACAACAAAATACCAACAGCAACATCAATGGCAATATAAAAAACAACAACAAATGCAGCAACAATAACAACAACTTGGAAAACAACATCGTCAACAATAATTAAAACAAGAAAAACAGCAACAGCAGCAATAAACTGGGTTTTATCAATAAACCTACTTTGAAGCGAGAGTATAAAATTCGTGTCTGGTGAGTGATCGCCTCGTCATGTCCTCCGCGTAGGTGACAAGGATATCTTTGTTGGGGTATTCCTTGCATACCCGTGTGAAGAGAGCTGTCAGAGTTTTCTGGGGGGTCGCCTTGGAGTCCATGATGAGGGTGGTGGATGACCTATTATCCGAATCAATATGGTGGAATCGACGTGTACATATATGCAGGTCTGACATCTGAACGCAATTATGTGCCTAATTTAACACTGTTATAATGGACAATATTTCGTATCATTTTTTAGAGTTCCATCACAACAATGAGCCCATAATTACTTGGGTTATCAGACCTTCAAATAAATGCACGCTGGGTGGAATCATTTGGTAAAGCAATTGAAAATTAAATGTGAAATATTGTATAGTTGGATAGGGAATATTCTTATTTTCAAAATGAAAGACGAAAATACTTCGTAAGACATAACTCACATAATATGGAATGTTTTTTTCCGGCCATGTGGTCTTGTGGTATGACACTCGCCTTCGAATCGGAAGTGCTAGGTTTCAAGTCCCGCTCCGGGCGGCACATGGTTACGTATAGGAAAAGGTTCCTTACTCACATTCTCTCACAGCACTCAGGCCATTAACAGGGTCATCTCTGTCCGGAAAATAATGTAATATCGCCTAACAGGCATTAAGGAGTTTTTGTTGCCTAGAGACCGCTTGTAAAAAACTTAGAGGATATACCGCAATATAAATGTTCAGTAAGATAAAACTCAAATATGGAATATTTAACAGGAACTTTTTTATCGATAGAACGGTACTATACAAAAACAAAAGGTAGTCGTTCCGAGTCACTAGGCACTCGGAGAAGGAGTTTACCCGGTTAATGAACCGTTAAAGAAACAGTAACCATTGCTCGTTACGGTAGTCTTAATTTACAACTACCCAATTATTGCTGGGTGGACAAAGGGATCCGTACATAGCTAGACTGCAGTCGGGATTGTTACCTGTCCCTTTGTTTGTTGGGCGAGGGCTATGAATGATATAATAATGATAATAATAATAGTAATAATGATGATGATGATGATGATGATGATATTGCGCCTAATCCTCTATACAATAAAGCTCTAGGCGCAAAACAATAACTTCAATCCATTCAAATAATAATAATAATAATAATAATATATAATAATAATAATAATAATAATAATTAATATAATAATAATAAAAATAATAATATAATAATATAAATAATTAATAATAAATAATAATAATAATAATAATAATATTAATAATAGTAGTATTAATAGTAGTAGTAGTAATACTAATAATAATAATAATAATAATAATAATAATAATAATAATAATAATAATAATAATAATAAAAAATAATGATAATAATAATACTATTAATAATAGTAGTATTAATATAGTAGTAATAATAATAATAATAATAAATAATAAATAATGATGATATGATAATGATGATGATGATGATGATAATAAAATAATAATAATAAATAATAAATTAAATAATAATAATAATAATAATAATAATAGTAATGATAAATAATAATAAAACAAAAAAATTATAAATAATAATAATAATAATAATAATAATAATAATAATAATAATAATAATGATAATGATGGATGATAATAAAAATATAATAAT
>NC_088360.1:62938247-62943715 GCF_034508935.2 Berghia stephanieae | reverse complement strand
TTAATGTGGTTGTTAAATGTTTGGTTTTCTGCAGCCCCTCTGTTGCTTTTTCGTCTTTCTTAAAATAGGTTTAGAATTTCATTTGCTCCATTCCTTTTTGCTGTTTTTTTGGGAGCTTTTGGGTAAATGCTTTTCTGTAGTTGCTTTGACATATCTGTAGATATGCAGCCTTTAAGTCAACTATCTCTGCCTCCCCGCCCTCCCTGACGCCATTCTCTTAGTTTTTCTCCACATATATCGGGCTGTGGCTCATTACGGAGCATTAAGCTCTCTAAAGGGCAAGTACGGTCAAACTTTCCCTTGGTGGGTTGCTCCACAGCCATCAGTGCGCAGCCCTCCTTCCTCCCCTTTTTCCAAGGAAACAAGCACGCCCTCTTAAATCCATCTCCCCAAATTCTCCCTTTAAAAATTTGACCTTTTTTTAAATCACAGGCGCATTTTATATTCACCGACTCTGTTTTTTAACTCTGGTGCTCCCTTCTCATTCCACTTATATCTCACTGTCCACTTTTCTCCTCAAACCACGCATCAAAATCATATCAGGACTCCTCTCCTCAAAAACTGTCATGGCATACGCACCAGTCTTGCCAAACCTCACTTCTCGTCCCACCTCTGTTACGCCTCCCAATAATATCCATGCCCACGATGAACTCCGCACCTCCAACCAATGACTGGACAACTCTCACACCTTCCTCCACCTCATCTTGTCCAATCTTTACTTTCACTCTCTCATATCCCTGGCACCTCACCTTCCTTCCATCGACCGTCAACACCGACGTCTCCCCCACTGCTACAGTTGCAAACCTCTGCGTTGTCATACTCCTGGTGCACCCGGTATCAACCAACGCCAGTACTTTCTTGCTGTCAATTTCTACTTCAATGACCGGTACTCTGTTGAGCACACCCTGTAGTGTACCATCTCCAGTTTTGTATTTGGATTTGTATCTTTCTCTTTGCAAAACTTTATCATGTGCGGACCTCCGCATCTATAGCACTTAATCCTTTCTCTCTGCTTACAATACTTTATACTCCGCTTTCCCAGCACTTCATCGGTCCAGATCGTTCTCTGTTCTGGATGTCAACGCCTGCTCCTGCACTCACCTCCCCAGCAATCACTCCCCCTCCGACCTCTTTAGACATGAGAATCCTCGCCCTATCCAACAGATCCGCTACTGGCACACTATCTGGTGACTCAACCTGTTGTTGCTCCATCGACACTCTTTCGGGAACTCCAGTGACAAGAGCCAGTCGCACCACACGCTCCATTGCTGCCCCCACAAACCCGCTTTCCCTTGCCAGCTTCCTCAGTTCTGTAGCATAGATATCGATTGGCTCCCCACCACTCCATCGTAGTGATTTCAACTTCTCGAATGCTACTAGTACAGATGGGCTGTCTAAAAAAGCTTTCAGTAGTCCTTTTTTCAGTTTTCCGACATCCTTCCTGACATATTCTGGCATCTCTAAGTAGACTGCAAACGCTCCCCCTTCAAGATACATTGGTATCAGCTTCACCAGATCCGCCTCTTTTATATATGAGAGCGATGCTATCAATGTTACTTTTGAGAGACAAGCCAACACATCTCCATCCCCTGTAAATGGCTGTATAACTTTTTCTAACCCAGCCATCATTGGAAAATTCTAGAGAGCCGCGCCATTAGCGTACCAACCTCCTTTGAATGTCCAATTCGCCTTGAGCACGCATTCACGTAAAAGAGAATTTTTTTTATTTCTTGTACTTTTATAGAGGACTAGGGTCCACAACGGCAGTCAAGTTGATTGAATGAAAGAAAAAGGCCTTTTTATCCGCCGCCACTACGACCACAACCGTGAGAGTGGAGGGGAGAGATGGGGGGGGGGGGGGGGGGGGGGTGCATGAAGACGAAAGGGAGACGTGTCGCTTGGTGACTTTGGTGACGTAGAGCTTGTCAAGAATGCTCGAAGGTGTTCTTAACCCCTTAACAGCGAAGCTAATCTTTTGCTTTCAGATAATAGTTTGCTTTTATCTTTATTGTTGTTAACGGAGAATACAGCGTTTCCACCATATATAACACAGGACTAGATACGACAACAGGTAGGAAAACGTCTTCATAAGTGGCTAGTCAGAGGTCGAGCGCCGCCATTTTCTTTTTTATGCAACCAGGGACGCTGTGCGATTTAATCTCTGTTTGAAAGACTTTGACTGAGCTCGATTAACCTTGATTTGTGGGCGGAAAATAGAAAAAAGGCCAGGTTTATGATGATAAACCAAATTAGACATATTAAACTACACTTTTACTTGTACATTTTAGACTTGGCTCCAATGATCGGGTTTATATTAATAACAATGGTAGCAATAGAAATCAAACATACATCGACAAATAGACATGAGAGAGAGGGGGGGCTATCTATCTATCTATCTATCTATCTATCTATCTATCTATCTATCTATCTATCTATCTATCTATCTATCTATCTATCTATCTATCTATCTATCTATCTGTCTATCTGAGCCCCTCCCACGCTGATTATTAATGACATGTGTCCAATTGAATTTACCATCCCTGGAATGACAGCGGTTCACACAATTCTTTTACGACACCATTAATCGACTATACGCATAAGATTCAACCCGACAAAAAAACGACAACGGCATAATATTCATGGGCGGGGTAGCCAAAACTGGCCTCAGTAAGTCTTCTTCTTCTTTTCGTTCCCGTCACGTCACATGGTCAGTCCGGTCTGGTGAATGAAGCCCACAGTGATCCTGAGGTCGTCCTCACTGCCGTACAGCTTCTTTGAGTATGGGGTTGGGTCAGGCCAGAAGTTCCTTCTCAACTGGTTGTACCTTGGACATTCCATTAGGACATGATGTCCATTTTCATTTTCAAGTCCACAGTCACATTGTCCAGACGCACCTGCTCTGGACATCCTCCACATATGTTCCTTTAACTGGTTGTGTCCAGTTCTCAGTCTGAAGATGATGACCTGTTCCTTTCTGTCGAGCACCTTGATTGGGTCATTCATGTTGTATTCTGGGTGCTTCTCTCTCCATCTCTGAGACTGGATACATTTGGCCATTTTGTTAATTTCTCCTGTTGAGTACGTTGGGGAGGGTTGCTTCATGCGACTGCCTGCCTTTGCCAGTTGGTCAGCGATCTGATTTCCAAGTATCCCACAGTGTCCTGGAATCCACTGCAGTACAATGTTGGTAAACTTGCTTAGCTTCATGAGGTCTTCCACCAAGGCGTCTATATCATCCGCAAAGGACATCATTATATCTTCCAGAATTTTCTTAGCATCTGTTAAAATCACTATGTGTCTTGGTTTTTCATTTTCTGAGAGGATTTGCTTAACAGCTTCATGGATTGCATCTCCCTCTTACTTGTAGATTGAAGTGCGAGTACCAGTCGGTTTGCTGATCTCCTTTTGTTGACCATTTTTGTACTCGATGTGCACTCCCAAGCCCCCGCACGTGTGTTCTTTATTGCATGAACCATCGGTATAGATTCTTGTCCATTTTTTTCAGGGTAGTTTTGATCAATGCACTTCTGTACAGACTTTTTGATTTCTTAGCCGTGTTTTTGTTTTGTTGAAATGTCACCAACGGAAGTCTTGATTTTCAAGTGATTTTGCCTTTTCCAAATTGGTACTCTGATATTTGCTTTGCATTTTTTGGTCATTATTTTGTCAAGTTCGTGATCTTTTTCAATTTGCTGGGCTCTTTCAATAAAGTGTGATCTTTTCAGCCGCCTAGTTTTCTTTTGTTGCGCTCTAGCGTGAAGAGGCTGATCTGTCATTGCTTTCACGTCTGTGTATTGTATCAAAACTTTTGATTCCCTTCTTTCTGATAGAGATGTAAGTCCTGTTATGGTTTCCATTGCATGTATCGGTGTCGATTTCATTCCTCCACTTATTATCCTCATGTTACTGTTTTGCACTTTGTCCAGTTTTTCCATTTGAGTTTTGGAACAGTTTCCCCATGCAGATATCCCGTATTCCAGCGCTGGTCTCACATATCCTGTGTAAGTTTGTTTCAGTATATCGGAGCTAGCTCCCCAAGTTGTTCCAGCTAGTTATTTCAAGAGTTGTGTTCGCTTTACCCCAAATTTTTGACTGTTGCTGATTTGATTTTTCCATGTTAGTCTTGGGTCAAAATGGACTCCTAGGTATTTTGGTGCATCGTCTTTTGCCAATTCATGGTCTTCAATACGTAGCTTTGCTTTTTCATCTTTTGGGGAGAGGCTAAATATTGTGAACTTTGTCTTAACTGCATTTATCTTCATCGCCCAGTTGTCAGTCCATTCTTTGATATTATCCAGTGTGATTTGCATCCTGTGTTGTGCCTTGATTAAGTTTTGGTCAGAGCTAATCAGAGCTAGGTCATCTGCGTACATCGACATTTTCACTCCTCGACATAGTGTTTCTCTTATATCATTTACATAGAGAAGAAATAGTGTAGGTGATAGTACTCCACCTTGTGGAACTCCATGTTTTAGTTTTGCTTCTCTACTTTTGTGACCTTGTGCTGTTACTCTTGCCTTTCTTGTTTTTAGGTAGTTTTGTATCCAGTTGAGCATGTTATGGGATACTTTTGATTTTTGTAGTTTATATACCAGACCTTTTTTCCACACTTTGTCGAATGCTTTTTCAAAGTCCACCCATACCACAATTTTTTTCTTTCCATCCTGAAACGAGTATTCATGGGCGGGGTAGCCAAAACTGGCCTCAGTAAGTAAAATCCAATCGTTGTGAAGGAAATGACAGGCGACATCATTGTCGCAGGATGTTTTCAGTTTTGATTTTTATAGATTTGCCGACAGAAAATAAAATATGTTGCTGATTTTGCGATTTAAATCCTATATTATTTGCGGGTGAAAATCATTAACATTGCACTTTGTTTGGTATAAATTAGGGGAAAAATTACGACTTTGGGGATGGCAAATGACTTTGATAACAATTTTTGTAAACTTTAAAAAATATTATGAATAATTTATAACTCCCTTATTTGTGGGGCGATTTTGTCATTCGTGGTATCAATTTTATTGTAATAAAATGATAGGAACTTCAGAGTTATTTTTATGATGCGAAATTATTACTTTGTAATTTTAGCACTAAGAAAATTAGTTGGTAAATAAATTTGGTACACCTCTTTGATCTACCCCCACCGTCCATTCGTGTAAAATTGTGAATCAAGCGTCTCAAAGTCTTCGACCAATCACAGGCTATCTATCCAGCTGGCCGAAACAAAGACGCTTCTCACCTTCGATGTATTACGCTATTGTTACGCAAGGAATATAACACCTTTCTGAGGCCTAAAAGCTAAAATCTAAAAGTAAAAAATATAATTCTGAGGAATTTGAAAGTCACATTGTTGAAATCAGCTTGAAAAAAAGAAGAACATTGGTTCTTATTTCAGAAAAATCGGTTGAAAACCAACTGTTTTACGAATAAATTTGATTTTAAGAATTGCTATTGTGTACTTTAGCTTT
>NC_088360.1:62918247-62933247 GCF_034508935.2 Berghia stephanieae | reverse complement strand
TTCATATCTTGTTGTTACCAACATAAGTGCCTGCTCCACTCACTTTTCTGAATTAAAAATTCACCCCATACACCGGAGCATACTCAATGTCTCAATCGTTTCTATGTTATATGTTTGTGATGAGAATATTGGCTATTAAGCTTAACTGCTGGTCAAAATTACTTCGCGATGGTGGTGAACGAATCGGCGATCTCAAGAAGTGGGTGAGAGAGGGATCTAGAAATGACTTTGGGTTTGAAACGAATATTTTTGTGTTCGTGGATAGCTCACACGGTAGAGCCACGCTCTCACCTGCCAGGCGGAGTTGTCGTACCAATAAGGTCGCAGGTTCAAACCCCACCACCGCCGCGAAAATTTTTTTTATTCTCTATTGTCTTCTGGCACTTTTCTACTCACTTCATATCTTGTTGTTACCAACATAAGTGCCTGCTCCACTCACTTTTCTGAATTAAAAATTCACCCCATACACCGGAGCATACTCAATGTCTCAATCGTTTCTATGTTATATGTTTGTGATGAGAATATTGGCTATTAAGCTTAACTGCTGGTCAAAATTACTTCGCGATGGTGGTGAACGAATCGGCGATCTCAAGAAGTGGGTGAGAGAGGGATCTAGAAATGACTTTGGGTTTGAAACGAATATTTTTGTGTTCGTGGATAGCTCACACGGTAGAGCCACGCTCTCACCTGCCAGGCGGAGTTGTCGTACCAATAAGGTCGCAGGTTCAAACCCCACCACCGCCGCGAAAAATTTTTTTATTCTCTATTGTCTTCTGGCACTTTTCTACTCACTTCATATCTTGTTGTTACCAACATAAGTGCCTGCTCCACTCACTTTTCTGGTCTATTTTTAAATTTTTTATTTCACTCAAGTGCTAATATCTATGTTTTGTTCACATTGAACAAGCATTCAAGCATTAATTTAACGCAGCGTCCCCTAAATGTGCCCAAAGCGGTTAACAAACGGTCCACAACCAAAATGTTAACATGTAGGACGAGAGATGACGCCTGTTAGGCGATATTACAATTCTTTTTCGACGGAGACAATGTTGTCAACGGGCAGGTACTCATTTTACATATAAACACGATAAGGTGAGAGAATGTGAGTAAAGAACCATTTCCAAAAACGCAACTTTAGTGCCGTTCGGCGCCGTACTCGAACTCTGGACCCCCCGGATCATTTCTGCGGCTGAGAAAAGGAAAAGGGTACGCAACACAAAATGACTTTTAGATAGATCTAAAATTCTGCGACTGCAAACTCCTGAACCTATCATGATCAGTGGTTCTCAAACTTTTCCGAATATTCAATAAGAAGTGCCCTATGAAATTATCGACCGTCTTGTCGTTCCCATCTTAAAATTTGGATTGATTAGTTGATGCGGTGTGCATGATAAATTAAGAAATTAAGGAGCAGTCACCGGTGTAAGGTAAAGACCTGAACAAGTGTGCATGATAAAGACCGCTGCTCTTCATTTCCCGAAGATGACTCAATTCAAAAGCTGACAGTTTGGTTTTTGTCTTCAAAGAAATTAATGGAATTTACTGTCTATCATGTGTCTTAAAATATTTTATCAATAATAGTAGCATCGACCAACTTTTCCTCAATCCACCAAGGGGGTTCATATAAAAAGAATACAATGTCAATTATATCGTACTCTCGAAAAAACCCATGTTTTAAAATTTGTCTAGAAAACTCGTCAGTCAAACTGATGATTTTCGCTCGAAAAAGCAAAACAAACATCCCTATCATAAAAACAGTCTCAGTCACATCTATTCCTCCCAAAAAATGGTCTTAAGCAAAGGCCTGGACAAAACCGAGTCATCCGATGAGAACATATTTACAGGTCTAATAGCCGGAAGCAATTATGGACCTGATTTAACATTGATGTAATGGACAAAATGTTGAGTTGGTTTGAGAGTATTTCCAATACAATAATGAGCCCATAAGACTATGGATTATCAGACCTACAAACAAGTATACGTCGGATTCACCTCGTTTCACAGCAAGGCGAGTAATATGTTTAGGCCATCTTACAGTGGAATCCTGATAAAGCCGATACCGTCGGGTCGGAGAGATTGGTTGACTATTGATACTATATGTGCTTAGTCAAATTACTCGCAACATCCGCCAGTTGGATATAATGTACCAACACACTAAACTATGTGTAGCCTTGAACGTTTTATAGTCTGATTGATACATGGAGTGAGAACTACTCATAAAAATGGATGGCTAAAAAACCCCCAAAGAGCTTAGTGACGTCAATTTCGTTCCTTCTATAAGTATAAGAAAGGTTGACTTGATCCATTATCAGTGAAATACACATGTACATAACTTAGATAAAGAGCCAAAAATTTGGGGCCAACAAGAAGTTTTGCCTCAAAGCAGAAGTTGACTTTTTGCGAATTCCACATCATCACTGGCAAATTATCGCATGGAAAGCAAAGGACAATCCAAAACCTACAAAGATGAAAAGGTAAACATATAAGAATAGATTTCTTCCTCCGCAGAGCAGAAGGCTTTAATAAAAGATTTGAAAATCATGGTCGCTGTTGTCTGCAACAGACCTGGCGCTGGAAGATGATGATGATGATGATGATGACGACGATGATGATGATATTGATGATGATGATGATGATGATGAGGAGGAGGAGGAGGAGGAGGAGGAGGAGGAGGAGGAGGAGGAGGAGGAGGAGGAAGACGTGGTGGATTTCTTTAAAAAAATTAAAAACTTGAGCCTTTATATAGAGCAATATCCACTAAGCGTGCTCAAAGGGCTTTACAAAGGGTCCCTGACTAACAGCAACACGTATCATGTAGAGCGAGACATGGCGCCTGCTAGGCGATATTATATTTTTTTTCCGAAAGAAGCAACTGGCGTAGTTGTACACATATGTAAAAGCTTATGATCGTAGAGTGACTTTTTGATAGATTATTATTCCTTTGCATTGTGTGGTAGATGTTAATAATGACAAAATAGTTCAAGGACCAATGATGAAGATTGAATGTACAACATCAAGACATTCAAATAAAAGTCCAAATTCCAAGTTTCATTTCTTACTGCTTTATTTGGTGTGATAAATTCCAAATCCAATTAAATAGCATGGTCATAGTTCAATCAGTTTCATAAATTCCAAATCCGTAAAATCAATCCAAATGTAAAGCCATTTTTACTTATGTAACCATTTTCAATATACGTGGAATATTTCAAAGTCCGTAAAATGCAATCAATGATGTACAAAAAGTTAAAATGGGCAGCTCATAGTGAAGTAGAATGCAGAATCAAAAAAGGTAGAATAGAATAGAAACACTCTGTTTGATCTCCTATTGTAAACTATCCCACAATCCTTTCTGACCACTCTTCCTACTGATTTTGACATCCCACATTAATATTAAAAACTTCCTCTTTTAAGTAAGAGCAAATCATACACAACTTGTATTTTAAAAACGACAAGAATTTTCCCGAATATTACTATCAAAACCCGCCTCTTATGACATAAAAGTACTTTGATAAATGACCGCATTTTATGCATAACAACCAAAAATAGCATCAATCTGTTGCTGATATCCCCTGAGTTTTATACATATCTCTTGAGTTGCAATGGCAGTGTTTTGTGGACACAACCGAGAATAAATGCAATCTCCTGCAGCTATCCCCATGGTTCTTTCTAATATTTGCCGTGTTTTATTATCATGTTTTTATCAAAACAATTGCGTAAACTTTTGCCTAAGCTTACTCTCTTACACAACGCGGTCAACGGCCGGGTACTCATTTTACACCTGAGTACAGTGAGAGAATGTGAGTAAAAAGCCTTTTCCAAGGTCTCAACTATGCGCTGAGCGAAACTTGAACCCAGGACCTTCCGATTCGAAACCGAGTGTCATACCACATGACCACAATGATGATGTCTCTCGATATTTAATATAGTGCAATGTCCTCTACGTGGATGTTGGACATCATGGAGAGGGGTAGTACCTCACGGTGAAAGACACTCACGCCTCTCGATATCCAAAGGAATGGCTTAGTAACTTATTTGGTCCCCATCCCGGTGTCTCACTCACCTATGGCTCCACGAAACTATAAGCAGTGGTCACACACTGGGCAACGGATTTAACTGGCCGGCTGAACTATAGATAGTATGCAGATGACGTCACTCAGGCCTTTGTTATTGTTTTTGCCATCCGCGTTTGTGAGTTGTTCTCACTAAACTGTATTAACCAAACTATAAAAGTTCATGGTTACACAGAGTTTGTGTGTAGGTCCGTTATACTTCCGGATGGCAATGTTGTGAACTCCTTGGCCAAGCGCATTCTATCTATATGGGTGAATCCTAAGGCTTGTCTGAGAGTGGGATACATCATCCTGAAAGTGTATGAAGTCTAGGAAGGCAATGGTACAGATTGTTATGGACATACATCGAGTTACGCTAGGAAAGAGTTGCTCCCCTTTGTTGATTGATTTTAGTTATATATTAATAAGTTATTATTCATTAAGTCCATTGTTTAAAATAGTATTAGTGCTTACAAATATCGGAGTGGCATGCCCTAGAGAAGGATGCATTCTTTGTTCCTTTTTTCGTACTTACAATGTTGTTGCGATATATTTGTATATACTCTAACTTATACTAAATAATAAAAGTGTTCTCTCACATTTAATCACTTAACGCTTCTGAGTTGAGTGATTCCCCAACAATCAGTGGCGGTTCTAGCCTATTTACAGTGGTGGGGCAAAGATGATTAGGTCATATATATATATATATATATATATATATATATATATATATATATATATATATATATATATTTTTTTTTTTTTTTTTTTTAATTTATCTTTTTATTTTTTTAAAGTTATTTATTTATTTATTTATTTATTTTTTAATTATTTTTTTTTAATTATTATTTTTTTCACCTTTAAAAAATAATATTTCAACCACAAATAATCACATTCATAATGAAATGACAATACCAGTAGATTTTGATCATTCCAAACGTAATCAAAAATGAATCACGAAAGAGAATACAACTAAAAAATAAAGCGACGAGACATAATGCGACAACACCTTGACAATAGAAGTCCATTTCGTTCACTCGAAAAATTAAAGATTTGTTTTAATCCCTCAACGGCGAGATTAATATTTCTGTTACATTACTGGTTTTCAGTAGTATGTGGTAACCATAAAGTTTTAATCGAGAAGCAACAACAGCGATATGACTCGAGTTTCATTCAGAGCTCAAATTGCATTTAACTGCTGTCTTGATGATTAGAATGATTGTGCCGGTGGTGGTAGTGGTTGGAATAGTGGTAGCGGTGGTGGTGGTGGTGGAGGAGGATGTAATTATGGTAGTGGTTTTGGTGGTGCTGTTGGTTTGAATGATATTTATGGAGACGATGACGGAAATTTTATGATGATGTTGATATTGTTTTTATTGCTATTGTAGTACTTGTTGTTAATATTGTTGTTGTTGTTAATGATGAAGATGATGATGATGATGATGATGATGATGATGATGGATGATGATAATGATGATGATGATAATGATGATGATAATGATGATTATGATGACAACGACGATGTCGTCGACAATGATGGTTACCATACGATATTACAATATTACAAAGTTTATTCAATCTTAGGCTTTCGACAATAAATCATACAATTTGATGACCACATACATGAAAGTGGAAAAAAATGGTAAATGGAACCAAACTATAAACTGATACCATTAATAACCACAAAAAATACAACAATAGTAATACCACCAATACGTACAATAATAATAATAATAATAATAATAATAATAATAATAATAATAATAATAATAATAATAATAATAATAATAATAATAATCAATAATAATAATAAAAAATAAAATAATAATAATAATAATAATAATAATAATAATAATAATAATAATAATAATAATAATAATAATAATAATAATAATAATAATAATAATAATAATAATAATAATAATAATATAATAATAATAATAATAATAATAATAATAATAATAATAATAATAATAATAATAATATACAATAATAATATTACATATCATCATTACTACCACCACCATCATTACTACTACCACCACCGCTACCACTATCACTACCACCATCACAATCATTATTACGTTTCCAATCATTTTTTCTCGTTTCTAAAAATTTGATATCAAAACAGACGAAATTCCGGTCATTTTTTAAAGGGTAGTTAAAATATCTACGATTTTATTAGTCCTAAAAACTACGATTTTTATTTTCCTATTTCAAGTAGGCAGGTCTGCTATGACAAGTATCAGTATCAGTTCCATAGTCAAAAGAAGACCAACAAAAACACAGTTTATTTAATCTTAGGCTTTCGCCAATACTTCATACAATACAATTAAGACAAAATAATGTTACCAATTTCTCCTCAAGCATTCGTTAGACTATAACAATAACGACCGTGTTATCTTTACTCCTCACCCAACCAACCCGAGCTTCCCGCCTCTTCATCGCGAACTATCTTATGTATATATTAGCTTCAGGACGGGCAAGTACGGAATCTGCCCACCCTTCCGTATTTCCTCTTTAACTTAGAATTCAACTCTCTCCTTTCTCAGAAGAGTATTTCTCGTATACTAATTCAATTGTTGAGAAAACCAAAATGGTGGTTGTATTTTATATATTTATTTAGTCGTGACTTTTGAATAAAAGTGTTTTGTTTTATTAGACGGAATACAATAGAAAATTGCATTGTTTTGCAAAATTATTTTGTCTGGCAATAAAAATACAGCGGTAATTACTTTAAGAATTAAAAAAAAAGAACTAACAAATTAATTTGTTAAAAAACAAAACAAAAAACACCCCAAAACAACAACAACAACAAAAAACAAATAAGAAAACAATTTAAATAAATGAGTTTTGAGAAGCACTAAAGAAAACGAGAAAAAAAGAAAAGTTTAAATGGATAAACAAATATATAAAAACAACACAAATTAATACTAAATTGATATAAAATTAGTAAATTAATAAATTTAATTCAATACTGGAACATTCCCAAAGTCATTACATCAATGGTACCAGCACAAGTAAGGCAATAAATAAGAAAAAGTTCGTTTGCC
This sequence comes from Berghia stephanieae, assembly GCF_034508935.2. Taxonomy (NCBI): domain Eukaryota; kingdom Metazoa; phylum Mollusca; class Gastropoda; order Nudibranchia; family Aeolidiidae; genus Berghia; species Berghia stephanieae. The sequence goes on along the minus strand of NC_088360.1, from coordinate 62,926,145 downwards.
AAAATCTCGATTTAGTTTTCACTGGTTAATAAGGTGGGCTCATTTGAATTAGCCCGACCTAGTACTAGAGAGGCCAGACAGCAAAAATCGGAGTTAGTTCACCGTCAGGCGACGTAACGATGAGATGACGATGTGGGCGGAGTGGGGGGGGGAGTGATAAAAAAGAACAGGAGCGTATCCTGGTTTATGCATTACGGGATACATGGTGATTCGCAATCTATTAAAAATACACACAAATTGATTTCAGTACGAAGTATAAAGTTTAAGTAGTAACTTTTTAAATTATCTAATTTCAATTTGATTATTTCAGACCTGGTAATACAGCATATAACTTGAAAAAACAGGCTGGTATTTGCCCACCCTGCCCATTATTACCAGCCGTCCCTGCCTGGTGTCCCGTCAAAAACAGAACATTGGCGACGAGGACTTTTCACCTTTATCCTGGGCATCTGGCTATCGGAGCGTTTCATTACGTCAGTCGAAAAGTCAACACACCACGGACGGAAACCTTTTCTACCTGCAATAAGGTCAGCACGTGGTAAGATGGCCTCTTCGTGGACAGCCGCCCATCACGTGGTAAGAAGCCTCCCCGCCTTTTTTCGCCGCCCCTGCATGAGGGCACTGAGGTCAACTGTTACGTCACGGAAGTAAACAAAACAGTACGTCGTCTTCATAGAAACAAGCAGTCGGACGCTTGGGTGAGTAATTATAGAGAGCTGAGCCGGTGTTACCAATACTTAGCTTCTATAACCAGGACAAATAATTCGTTTGGACAGAAAAATAAATAAAAACTTACCGCTTACCGTCAAAAGCAGTTTAGATTTGAAGATACATTTGTTTTCTATCAAAAAACATTCGGTACTAGACAATCCTTGATGAATTTCAAAAGTTGTGTTTGAAATTATATCCTAAATATTTTCATGATTCAATCCTCGCTAAATCGTGTGTTTTTCTCGTCTGACCCATAGGTTGGTGCCCCTAGTGCCAGCCGCCTGCCGCGCAATAGCCGCGCAAAACAAAGGTTTTTTAAAAAGTTTATTGAGAAAAAGATACGGAAAAAAGTGTCCCTAGGTAGGTATGCAATTTGGTGCATAAGTGCAGTAAAAATTGGTGCGCAAAATTAGTTCGTAGAGGATGCGAGACTGTGTGTGTGTGTGTGGTGTGTGTGTGTGTGTGAGTATGTGTGTGTGTGTGTGTCTCTTTCTTTCTTCCTTTTTTTTTGGGAGTGCCTACTTACACGGTAACGGGGCATCTAGCCTCAGGATCTATGTACACGTAAACCGGTTTACCGTTGCAACATTCTGTCAGTGATGGTCCTCGCTGTCGTGACCGCGCGCGCTCGTGTGTGTGTGTGTGTGTGTGTGTGTGTGTGAGTTGTTTTTTTTTAATCAAAACAATTTTAACCATTAATGGCGAGATTCCATCTTACACTCCCCAAACTCCAGATCTTAGTCTTAATGTTATCATTAAAAGACAAGCTTTGCGATTTATAGTTTAATTGAAGCCCGAGTCGAAATATACTCTTACTACTGCTCTCTTGGTGGAAACGATTTATTCTGCATAAGCAATCTGGAGAAAAAAATCAGTGTCACTGTAAAAGGTTAAAATTTCACGAAGTACGCTCCGTGAACACCGCTGTAACAATCCTTTGATCTACGTCATCAGGCAACCCATTGTTTCTTTCATCTTTACCCATTCCCCCTTACTATCCCCCCATCCCCCCGCCCATCTCTCTCTCTCTCTCTCTCTCTCTCTCTCACCCTCTCTCTCTCTCTCTCTCTCTCTCTCTCTTGTCATAATGTTATCCCTTCCCCTTCCCATCTCAATGTAAAATGAAAACGTTCTGTTGTTTGCAGATACATGTATGATTGTTTTGTTTTCTCTCTCACTAGGCTAGGATTAAAAACCAAGACATCAGGTAATGGGTGTCTAATGCCAAAGTATAGATTCTCTCTTTGGCCAATTTAGTCACGCATGTGGCAGTCCAGCTATTTACTATGTTCTGCCTATACCACACAGTAAGTGGGATTTTGGGGGTGGGCACGAAAGAAATCAAGGTCATAAGTAACCGTGCACAAGAGCTGTATAGGGAATTGGTTTCTGGGGGTCTTGCAAATACCAAATATTTTATGGAAAGCTTTTTCGAACTCCAAGACGTCTGGTTTGTTTTGCTATCTTGGAACAAACGAAACAGAGATGTCTTGATGTGTGGCCTAGTTGTCTGATTTTGTGACCTGGATGTAAGGTTTTGTGACTTAGATGTATCCTTTTGTGTGTGCAAGCCATGCGGGTAAGTACGGCGATAGCTTGCCAGTTGAGGAAAAAAAAAGGAAGAAGCAGCGTATCCGCATTTGAAAAACAAAACAAAAAAAACTGAAAAAACAAAACAACTTAACCTTTTAAAGGCGAATATCAATCTTACTTGGACCAAAAATAAAATCTTACCGTTTTCATCAAAAGACAAAAAAAAAAAAACAAATTACAACTTAAAAACTTGAGCTTTTATATAGAGCAATATCCACCCAACGTGCTCAAAGCGCTTTTTATCAATATTCTTACTGCTCTTATGGTGGAAACGTTTGTTGTTTCTGCGTTAAAAAATAATATAAATGAAGACTATTATTTGAAAAACAAAAAAATCAGTGTCACTGGCAAAGGGTTAATTGCAGTACTCCTGCATCCAGTGAGACTCCTACGGCACTTGCTAATCATAAAAAAGGAAATAGCAGCAATCAACAATACTAAGGTGAAAAAAAGAAGAAAAAAAAAGGTGGGTAGGGGGAAGAGCAAACCCAGTAGCAATGCAACCTTTTAGCGGCGAAATTCGATCTTTGACCTAACACCAAATCTTCTATCATCAAAAGACAAGTAACGGCAAAACTATTATAGACAATTGAAGTCCGAGTTGCGATAGTCTGACTACTCTCTTGGTGGAAACGCTGTATTCCCCGTTAACAATAATAAAGATAAAAGCAAACTACTATCTAAAAGCAAAAAATTAGCTTCGCTGTTAAGGGGTTAAGAACACCTGCAACTGCAACTGCCAGCATCCTTGAGATGTCTACGTCACCAAGGTCACCAATCGACACGTCTCCCTCTCGTCGGCATGCACCCCCCCCCTCCACTCTCACGGTGGTGGTGGCGGCGGATAAAAAAGGCCTTTTTTTCTTTTATTCAATCAACTTGACTGCTGGTGGACCCTAGGCCTCTCTACAAGTCCAAGAAATAATACTCACTTTTTCTCTTCGCCAACGAAAATATCTACCCCCTACCGGTCTAATTATTTGTAGCAGACGACAAATTTCTCAAAAAGGTCACGTGACACTGTAAAAACAACACAGGAAGTCCATGAAAGCTTATTTACGACATTTCCTTTGAACCGTGTAAACAACAAAATTTCGTTTTCATTCGACTCAACGGGTCAGATTGGCCGGTATTTTTTTAACGAACTAAAGTTCTGAAAAATCAAAATGTTTCTTAGAAAGTTGAAAGATGCTAGTTTTTGAAACAGAGGTAGGTTTTTAAAAAAAATCTTTATATTTTACGTGAATGCATGCTCAAGGCGAGTTGGACGTGCAGCGGAGGTTGGTCGGCCAAAGGCCCACCTCTCTAGTTATATTTCGTCAAAAATTTACTACCCTTCGCTCGCGTCACACCTTCGCACCCTTATTGTACATAATATTGTCGTGTCAGCACTACTGCTGTCATCATGTCAAATAAAGAGCTCATCATCCCATTACAACAACAGATCGAACAACAACAAGAGAAAATGAAGCATGCAACTCGTTGAACGACAAGAAAAGCAGATGGAAATGATCATGAAACTTATGACCGGTAGCAATACATGTTTACCAAAACCTCCAGCAATTCCGAGCTTTGTAGCATTCTAGTATCTACCCTCCCGTAGAGATATGGAGCGACTACTGGCAACGTTTAAATACATTTTTAACTGCTCACTCCGTACCTGATGAGAAGAAAACAGACGTTTTCATTGTCAACCAATCGCCGGTTGTTTACAAAATACTGACTAACATGGCGAGTCAAGAAACACAAGCTAAGGCGATAACCGCGTCTTGCAGAAATTAGAAAAATATATGATGGAGCAGTACCACCCACGACTATTTGTCGTCAGAGAACGTTATTAATTTTGGACGGGCCTCCAGAGGAAACCATGTGAAACTATTCAGGAATTGGTAGCTAAAATTCGCCAGAGCATTGTCACATGCGATTTCCCCATCCATTGAAAATCCCCTGGATGAAGCCATGCGTACCTGTTTCATGTGTGCAGTCAACAACACATCTGTTGGAAATGAAGCGTTTGAAGCGCTATTCAAGCACAAGGAGGACGAGCTTTCGTTTAACACAGCTATCGAGGTTGCCACGGAGATACAAGACGCTTCAAGAGTGGCTAACGTGACTGCTTTATCTGTTCAATCTGAGGTCCATAAAATTAAGCCTAAAAGAAAACAGATTCCGATAATTCAGCAAGGCAGTCAAAACAAACAGCGTACCAAACATTCGAATGAAAGACAGACAGAGCCGACAACGGATTTTGGCAATATAAATCAGACCTACTCGAGATGCGATGGGCGCCACAACAGACAAAACTGCAAATTCAAAACAGCCGTTTGTCGCTTCTGCCAGAAGACTGGGCACATTGAGAGAGCCTGTAGCCTGTAAAAAGAGAATGTCGAGTTCGCCTAACGTCAACACAATTCGTCGCATGTCACGGGTCAATTTCGTTTCAGTGGCACCGCTTAAGTTAGCTACGACTGTATCCAGCCATGAAATTGTTTTCAAAATAGATACAGGGACAGGTGACAATTTCATTTCATCTAGGACATGGGAGAGGATTGGCAAACCATAACTTTCTAATGCCAACATTAAGTATCAATGTGCATCCAACCAGGAACTCTCCTTCATGGGAACTGTTTTCTTGCCGGTGTCTGTGAACGTACGTGCGCGAAAAAAACTTTGTTGTCACCACTAAGCCGTTACACTTATTAGGACGTTCTGCCGTACAAATGCTCAATGTTTCTGTAGATCAACTGTAGATCAACAATAGGAAGATGTCATGGTCTCAAGTGAGTAAAGAGCTACTCGACTATGCATAAAGATATGTAGAATGAGGCCCCAGAATTTACTAGTTACTATAAATGAAAAACAATTAACGATTTGTTTTAGATGAAATAAAAAGAAAGATGAAATTTAATTAAAAGAGATAAATAGTGATTGTGGTAGTTACAAATAGAAATGTGAATATATTACGTAACTTATGATGATATAATGTCAGGTTCGTAAGGTTACGTTTCCAGGCAGTTGACAGGAGTGGGTTCTATATTCCTCCGATAACGGGCTCAGGCTCGTAAAATTCCTGGCAGTTGGGAAGGGGTTATTCAGGTATTTCTTCGACAGCGGGCTCAGGTTTGATGCTTAAAATGTTTAGGATTACACCGTCAAAGGTAAAAGCTCCAGCGTCTTGATGGTGGAGATAAAAACACCAACAATGACATCAAAAAATGTAACCAGCGCTTGTATATACTCAGAAAATTAAGGTCTTTCAATATGAACAGAAAGACCATGATACAAATCTACAAGTCATTAATATTGAGTATCGTTTCGTTTGGCATCACAACGTGGTATGGAAGCTGTGGAACAAAAGAAAAATCCAAACTACATAGAACCCTCAGAGAGGCTTCAAAAATAATTAACACCGACCTTAGAAGCCTTGACACAACTTATATTAATGCAGTTGAGAAGAAAGCTTTTAACATTATCAACAAAGAGAGGCATCCGCTGAGCGAAAAATTCCAACTTCTGCGCTACGGAAGACGGTATCTAGAAGCAAAATGTAGGACAAATCGACATAAGGCAACCTTAATTCCAACTGCCATAAATTTAATTAACAAATCTTCTGTGGAAAAATGAGACAACCAATGAAAATAACGAGAAGCAGTGGCGTGAATCATCATCATCGACATTGCCGAAGTCGTTATCATCATCATCATCATCATCATCATCATCATCATCATCATCATCATCATCATCATCATCATCATCATCATCATTATCATCATTATCGTAGTCACCATCATCACCATCATCATCTTCATCATCATCATCATCATCATCATCATCATCATCATCATCATCATCATCACAATCATTGCCATCTTCTTCTTAATATAAGACACTATATTTATAATATGGTTATCTGCTGTCCCAGCAAATATATCGTATCGTTCTATCTGTCAGTCTGTGTGTATGTGTATGTATGTATGTATGTATGTATGTATGTATGTATGTATGTATGTATGTATGTATGTATGTATGTATGTATGTATGTATGTATGTATGTATGTATGTATGTATGTATGTATGTATGTATGTAGGCATGCATGTACGATGGTATGCTGGTTTGTATGTATGTCTGCATGCATGTATGCATGTATATGTGTATGTATGTACGCTCATTTCTTTTGTATACATGTGTAGAAATAATGTGCAAGCGTGTATGTTCGTGTATGGCTGTGTCTGTATTTGTAAATGTGTTGATGTTCATACCATGAACCAAACTGAGCATTGTTTACCTCACATGAATTGCCTTTAATTTGGACAATAAAGATTATTATTATTATTATTATTATTATTATTATTATTATTATTATTATTATTATTATTATTATTATTATTATTATTATTATTATTCACAAAGTACCAAAAGATAAAAATCTTCAAATATATATGAGGAATGGAGCGGCTGGCCGTCCGGCATAGATTGTAGAGAGAAGTGAGTGTAGAATGTTAGAACTATCAGCTTTTATAATAAGTGGCTACATGACAGAATGTAGAACGAAAAGTATTCACTAATTAGAAATTAATTCGAGGGAAGGCTATAAAAGGAAAGACGATCTAATATTAGAAGGTAAAGTTTATCTAAGCCTACCGAAATATAACTGGAGTGAGATGAATTCAGTTCTTAATAAAATAAAATTTAATAAGATAATTGTGAACAACCTTTACTGTGACACCCCCCCCCCCCCACGTTTAAAATATACTCATTAACCAGTGTGGGAAAGATAGATTTTACAAACGGAAGTAAATTTACTATCATGATACTCCAGCGTTAATCCATTGTTATGATTTGTGCTACAATTAAATTATTTATTAACTAGACATGGAAATGTTTATACTAACGTAGGTATATGAATGGGTGACAATAACAATGAAAGATTGTGATTACAAATCATTGTGATGAACAACATGATGGCAAAGTGATTACAAATCATTGTGATAAACAATAGTGATGGCAATGAAGCATGATTTAAGTCGATGATATGAAGGTAATTTACTGAATGAAATGAATGAAAATGTAAATGAAATATTAACATTTCTATTACAAAGAACTGATAATTTTATGATCGTTTCCGTAGCGGTGTCAACGTGGCCTTAGTCAGCTCACATATAATCCAACATTTTCACGTCCTTGACTAAAGTCAGAGACTAACCGCTTGTCCGCGTTCATAAAAACGGGTCCTGACAATGCAATGAATGTCCAAACGGCCTAGAAGCTTTCGAATCAAATGGCCTTAACGAATAAGATACGAAGAAGTTTTGCATTGAATAAGGAAACCCATTCATATTGTGAAAACCATCTGATGGGCTTTCTTGGCCATGTGTGGCGACGAGGGCTTTATAGTCTCGGAAGAGCTTGTCCCTTGCCTAGAAGTGGGCGTTGTAAGGATGGTGACTAATTCAGCTGTTTTGTGCTGGTAACATCCCGCTCTGTAGTTCATGATGGCATGTATGATACCCGCAATCGTACAGTCAACGCAAAAGTTTTCCAAAGAAGAAATTAGCAACACATCCGGTATAAATGATGTTGCGTTCTTGTTATA
>NC_088360.1:62883247-62915747 GCF_034508935.2 Berghia stephanieae | reverse complement strand
ACGCGCCAATCCTACTCTATTAACGCCAAAAGCACTCTACAAAGGGAAATTATTCGCACTGAAAAATTCAAATAACTGTGAGTAGTCTGTTGATCAATCGTCACAAGTGAGAGTCTGTCTTAATGAACGCGGACTAAATTTAGCCCAAGCGAAGTAAGTCTCTAAAAAAATGGATTTAATGAACATTACTTAGTCTCAGACTAGAAATGGTCGTGGGAAGTCCTGACCTAGCCCTTAATCAGCGCCACATCCGTTTTCGTTTTGTTTAGCTTCTAATTCCTTTTGAAATTTATTGACGAAAATGGAGCTCAACACTCAACAGGAGAAAAACTAACTTTTCAAACCCTGAAACTGCAGCCCTCCTGGAGGAAATTATCTTCCTGAAAAATACGATTATGTCGAGATTGCAACACTCTGTGACAGTGCGACAAAAGAGTAGTAGGTACATATTTTCTTGTAAAAATAGGCTACAGCAAGGTCACTGGGCATCTGAAGGACTGTAGACTGTAGGTCCCTGCCACAATCTTGCTTTGTATTTATACACCTCTAGACTACTTTGGATGTGTGTTTATCTCACTGCTCTGCTCTTTGACCAACCCTTTTACTACTTGGCAAGAACATGCAAAGTAGCAACCCGGTCTCTAGAATTAAAATCATTATAATTTCATAACAACTCACCTTTTAAAAAACACACCACTGTGCTCCTCCTCATTAAGTTTAGAATGGGTAATCTGGACTTGAAGTGCAACTTGTGAATTGTATACTTCATTTAATTCAAATTTATCAACAATTTTCTTTACAGTAATGGGCACTGAGAGTTTGGTTGACTCTCAAAGTCAAAGACTTCTGAATCCCAGTCCAGTCAGAAATATTATTGATACAACTGACTGTAATCTTGGAGATTACACCATAATCGGTAAGCATAATTCTTTTGTTACAAAATCATTAAATCATTTATAGAATTTCACATGAAAGACAAATAGTGACAACAGTACTGACAGGACTATCAGGGCTAACTAGTTAAGTCAAAATGGGGGACATAAATGTGACAGTGGGACCACGAAGTACGGTATAACATAATTGTGGTTGTGTGATTTTGTTTAATCAACATTCTTTGTTTGTTTGTTTTAAAGGGTTTTACGGTGCTTGCAACTCATTACGGTCATATCAGCGCCAGTAAAAAAGGAAGAAAATGGGCTAGTAAAAAGTTATAGAATTACAATTAAAGTTAGAGTACCCAAGAAAAAGGAAGCCAAAGGGGAATTAGTTCAAATAGAGAACAGATGTAGATTCCAAGAGCACACTATTAATGTACTTAGATTGAGATCACATAAATGTCTCATCCAGACACAAGCACAGGTCCCCGCTAAGAGGAAGGCACTCAAATGTTTACACATTATATGTAAAACAAAAATAATACAATGCATAACAGAGAGATGATTTACAAGGAAAATAATATCATCTCCCAAAACTATAACTATACATTCGACTGTTTACCTCCCAGACAAGAACTCCGACCAGGGTCAGGGCAAAACCAAGTTATCCCATTCCAAGACAAAGACATAAAGCAAATTGAAAAACAGATACTGGGGGATAGAAGACATAACAAGTACCTCCCTTCCCGCTATGGGAGGTCGGGAACCCCACCCAGCAACATTCTTTTAGCAGCGCTGCTAATGGATTCTTATCAAAACATGTATATTCCAACTATCTCAAAATTATGAAGTGACTGGAGGGTGTCAATAGACAGGAACTTGAGGCCTTATGATCAGGCCATGTCCACTGGCAGTTGATGTAAAAACAGCTCGAAATACACAGAGAAAATAGAGATCCAAAAGTCTACATGGACAAAAAGAATAATCGGACCTTACATGTTAATCAGTATTGTTAATCACAATGCTGGTATTTGTTGCAATTACCTTATCATCCTGTAATGGATTCCTGTTCTGTTTTTGTTTTTAATTGCTTGCGACACATTTAGGTCATTTCAGCACCAGTAAAAAGGATGCAAATGGATAGTTAAACAATTTTAGATTAACAATTCAAAGCACTAAAAAGTAAAACAAAGATGGGATAGTTCTTATATGGAATGGATGTAGATTCCAAGAGCATGCCATCGGTGTACTAAGTTTGAAGTCACCTTAAAGTGTCGTCCAGGTATAAGTATAGGTCCCCACCAAAAAGAACGCACTCAAATGCTTACTTATTACAAATTACATATGTAAAATAAAAGACACTGGTTCCCACTTAGATAAAAATACTCAAACAAAAAGAGGATTTACAAGGGAAAAAAAACAAAAATGCATACTGCTTCTGAGTCCATCGTCTTCTCAAATATATTCATATTAACACTTTTAAGCACTGATAAACAGGATTTGTTTAAAAAGTGGGATGTAGTTCTTAAATCATCTTAATTCATCAGCATTCCATGTTGCTTAAGGAGATAATATTTTTCATCAATTTTATATCATTCCAAATTCTGACCTGAAGACAATGTGATTCAGAAAAGTGTCAAAATGAAATGAATTTTTTGATTTCAGTACCACTTGATTTCATAATGTGGCCAGTTTCATAATTCACACATATTAACATGTTTTGTTTCAATTCAGTGAAAAAGATGTTCTAAAGATTATTTTTCCTCCACAGCTTCAACACTAGCCAGACAGATGGACCCGAATGAGATTAATGAAATCAGTTTTGTTGATTGCTCTGTGGTGGAGCCAGTAGTTGTAGTCGATGATTTATCAAATCACTCTCAAGAGGGGTCAACAGAAACTCTTCCCCAAACATCAGAGGGGTTGAATGCCTCAGATAACATCAGCCAAAGATTACGGCAAGCTGGCCCCAAGAGGAAACGACAGATAATTGACGATCGCCACTAGTGCCCACCTCTCATAGTCTCTGGTTCAATACCCACGGATGCTCTCATCCCTTAGTCTCTTCTAGTTCAATCCCCAATGGTGCCCACCTCCCATAGTCTCCGGTTCACCCCCAATGGTGCCCACCTCCTAGAGTATCTATAGACCTACATGCGAGTCCTGACCAAATTGTCGGAACTTTTTCACACATATCACACTACCGGAACTTGTATTTTGTAACTCAGTACTTAGTTTTAAAATAAAAAAGGACACTTACCTTATGCATAATGACAAATTATAGTCATTAACTCACTCAACCCTAACACCAACTATCTCTGTATTTGACTGGGGTTACTTTTACTCTTAGCCCATCATTATTTATATTTTTCTAAGACCAATTATATCTGTATTATAAAAGCTATCTTTATTTTTAATCTTTACACTGTAGTGAGGTCAATCCAAAAGAAAATGTATATATACTTTTCTTTTGGACTGTCCTACCGAATATATTTATTTTAAAATGTTAAAAAGTACCAAAAATGTATAGGGAGAAGGGACAGCATGGAGGTAGAGTGGTAGTTTGATATTTTTTCAAAAATAAAAATTAATAATTATAGAGAAAAGAGGGTTGGTCACTTGTGGCCAAATTTAAACATACTGCACAGCCTTCAATCCTCATGAAATTTGACATAGACATAGATAAATGAATTATCGAGATGCCTTCTCTTTTATTTTTTTTGCTATCTCAATTTTGAAAAAGATTTCAAAAGTTTTTAAATGACGTATTGTAGCATCTACTTTACTGGAAACAACAAACAATGAAAGCAATGTGTAGTGAATTTTATAAATTTAATGAGTTCTCTCGTGTTTACGTTTTTGTCTGATCTGACGTGTAGAGTAGTCTTGCAGTCAGCAGTATGTGGTAAGTCTTCGTAGTTCGTAGGAAACGGAGATCGCCACACATGCCCCCCCAAACACGGACTAGTCATCTTTGTAGTACCGAGGTCGTTTAATGGTACGTCCTGAGCGAGATAGCTTCTTAGTAGGCACTACGTTAGTATCATCAGAAGCAGTACGGGAGTTTTGTATGTTTCTGTTCGTATTCGGTGGGCGTCCACGACGAGGTGGGGTGGCAAGGGAAACTGGTTGCGTAGAATCGACAAATGCAGCTTTAAGTCGGTCGATCGAAATCCGTTCTGCTTTGCCACCAACATCGATCAGGAATTGTTTATCTCCAGGGGTTATGACAACATAGGGACCTGTATACGGCTTCTGAAGGGGTCCTCGGTGGGTGTCAACACGGATGTAAACATATTTCGCTGACATCAAGTTCTTGGGTAAATTTGTTTGATGATAGCCGTGATGATGTGTTGGCCGTGGTGAATGAAGGGACACGTTTTGCCGAAAGGTTGCCAAAAAGTCTTTAGCGTGGAAGTCTGAAGGATGGTCAGGTATAAACTCTCCAGGGATTGTTAAAGGTTCTCCGTATACTAATTCAGCTGAAGAATGACCGATATCATCCTTAGGTGCAGTTCTTAAACCAAGCAGAACCCAAGGTAGCTCATCCACCCAATTTGGAGTTATTAGACGAGCTTTGAGGGATGATTTCAAGGACCGATGAAACCGTTCAATCATGCCGTTGGACTGAGGGTGATACGCAGTTGTGTGATGAATCTGCACACCAAGTTGACTGGCCATCTGTTTCCATAGCGTGGATGTAAATTGTGAGCCCCTGTCAGAAGTTATATCAACAGGAATACCAAACCGCGAGATCCAATTGGAGATCAGGGCTTTTGCACATTCTTCTGTTGTTGTGGTTTGTAACGGTATTGCCTCAGGCCATCGGGTGTTCCTGTCAATTATAGTAAGGAGATGGGTGAACCCCCTTGACTGAGGTAATGGTCCAACGAGGTCAATGTTTATATGTGAGAATCGCTTTCCTGGGACATGGAATGTTTCTAACGGTGCTCGTATATGTTTTTGAATTTTCGAAGATTGGCAGTTGTGACATTGCTTAACCCATGCTGACACTTCTTTCTTAAGACCATGCCAGATAAACTTCTTGCTGATAAGTCTGACTGTGGCCTTAACTCCAGGATGACTCATATTATGAATAATTTCGAAAACCGGTCTTCTGAAGTCGGTAGGAACGATAGGTCTTGGGTAGCCAGTTGAGATGTCACAAATTAACTCTGGACCCGAGTCAACGGATGTTTTGACGATTTTGAGGCTTGTTAATGCAGTTTTGTAAGCCTGTATGTCAATGCTATTTTCTTGGGATTCCGCCATAGCTTGATAGTCGATGCCAATTGAGACTGAGTTTGTAACTGCTCTTGAGAGACAATCTGCGACAGTGTTGTTTTTTCCAGAAATGTGTCGGATGTCAGTTGTGAACTCGGATATGGCAGATAAGTGCCTTTGTTGACGAGCTGACCATGGTTCAGTTGATTTGGACATGGCATGGATTAATGGTTTATGGTCAGTAAAAATAGCGAATTGTCTCCCTTCAATGATGAAACGGAAATGACGGATGGCTAAGTGAATGCCAAGCAACTCCCTATCAAAGGTACTGTATTTCTGTTCAGGTTTACGTAACTGCCTGCTGAAAAATGCCAATGGTTCCCAATTACCTTGATGATTAAGTTGTTCAAGGACAGCGCCCACAGCTTGGTCGGAAGGCGTCAGACGTTAAAGCGAGGGGTGAGTTCAAGCAAGGATGGGCTAACATTGTAGCGTTACTTAGTGCATTTTTACCGTCAGTAAAGGCTTTCAACATTTCTTGCGTCCACGTAAGTGCTTGGCGTTGTTTTTTGACTTTCAAAGCACTATATAGGGGTCGAAGTATTTCAGCTAGTCTCGGAATGAAACGATGGTAAAAATTCAACATCCCGAGGAACTCTTGAAGTGACTTGATGGTTTTTGGTTGTGGAAATTGTTTAACAGCCTCAATTTTTGTCGCCGTTGGGACAGATCCAGAATGCGAGATGTGATGGCCAAGGAAGTTAAGAGATCTCACACCGAAAAGACATTTCTCAAGACGGATAACGAAGGCCTTGGTTTCTAAGTCTTTCGAATACGATTTTGAGATGTTCCATGTGTTCTGCCTCAGTTGAACTTGCAACCAGAATGTCGTCTAAATAACAAAATACGTAGTCTAAATCTTGTAAAATGGAGTCCATTAAACGTTGGAATGCTTGTGCTGCATTTTTTAATCCAAATGGCATTCTTAAGAACTCCCAAAGGCCGAAAGGGGTTATCACTGCCGTTTTTGGGACGTCTTCTGGAGCGACTGGAATTTGGTGGTATCCTCTGACAAGGTCGATCTTCGAGAAGATGATCTTACCGTCTAAGTTTGCTGTAAAATCATGAATGTGTGGGACAGGATATCGATCTGGTATAGTAGCATCGTTAAGTCGACGAAAATCTCCGCAGGGACGCATTGTGCCATCAGCCTTGGGGACCATGTGTAATGGGGATGCCCAAGGGCTCTTTGATTTTTGAATTATGCCCATTTTCTCCATTTCCAAAAAATCCTTTTTTGCACACAAGAGTTTTTCTGGAGCCAGGCGACGAGCACGTGCGAATACTGGGCGACCTTTGGTTGTGATGAAATGTTGCACGCCATGTTTCACAGTTGCCGTTGAAAATGTTGGTTGAAGTAGTTCTGGATAGTTATTCAATAATTTTCTGAATGTATTGCAGTTCGGCTCGAGTGGTGAGAGTTCGGCGTTTGCGCAAACTGAACTTACTGAACAAGGTACGTGCGAAAACGTTTCAGCGTCGATAAGGCGTCGACCACGAATATCCACAAGCAGATTATGATGACGTAGAAAATCTGCTCCAAGTAGGGGACGCTTGACATCAGCTTTGATAAGTCGTGCATTGAATGAACGCGATCCAATACGTATGTTAGTTTCAAAGCATCCGTATGTTTATATTGTAGAACCATTAGCAGCTTGTAATGCGATATCAGAGGAACCCAAGCTTTTGTCTGATGCAGAGGCGGGTGTGACAGATACTTGAGCTCCAGTATCTACTAAAAAACGTCGGTTTGAATTTTCATCGACGACGATGAGTTGGAGATTTTTTGATGTGGGCGCGTTGGCTGAGTAAGAATCCGGGTCGACAGCAGAATTTACTGTTGACCCGGCTTGGCGTTTCCCTGGTTCTTCTTGTTTTTCTTGAATGAATTGAAGAGTTTGCATGTTTGTGCACATCGACGGGCATTTGAACCAAACCGTTGATGGTACCAGCAGAGGGAATCTGTTTCACTGGTCATGGTTGGTGTGTCAACTTCACAAGTAGTATGAGAAATTGAAAAGGAGTTAGAGTTTGAGTGAGCAGCGTAGAAAAAATTGTCAGCTTCTCTGGCAAGTGCCCTGTAATCATCCAGATTGGACGAGTTTGCTAATGGAAGTCTGATGTTTGCTGGAAGTTGTCTTAAGAATAACTGTCTGAAGAGCAGACAGGGCTTGTGTTTGCCGAGGAGCACTAACATCCTGTCCATTAACTCGGATGGCTTTAAGTCGCCCAAACCATTCATGTTGAGTAGAGATTCCGCTCTCTCTGTTTCCGAAAGGCCGAACGCAGACAGCAGGAAGTTTTTCAGTATTTCATATTTACCTTCCTTGGGTGGTGATGATAGAATAGCAAGGGCTCTAGTTGCTGTGTCTGAGTCTAAGGCAGCCACTACATAGTAGTACTTTGTTTCATCGCTTGTTACATCGCGTAAGGCAAATTGTGCCTCGCTTTGTGCAAACCACGCTGAAGGACAAGTGGTCCAGAATGTGGGCAATTTCAATGCTACGGCGTCGATAGACATGTTTATTATTATTATGTTCTTGTGAAGAGTTGAACTGGTAAATAGTAATAATAATAATATATACCTATCTCTTAAGTTGTTTTACGTCGGGGTCACCAATGTAGCATCTACTTTACTGGAAACAACAAACAATGAAAGCAATGTGTAGTGAATTTTATAAATTTAATGAGTTCTCTCGTGTTTACGTTTTTGTCTGATCTGACGTGTAGAGTAGTCTTGCAGTCAGCAGTATGTGGTAAGTCTTCGTAGTTCGTAGGAAACGGAGATCGCCACAGTATCTAATTTTAATCAAATTATAATTTTTGACATAATTTGTCAACATTTCTATCACAACAAAAAAGCTTGATCTCTGCCCTTTAAAATGATACCAGAACCGTTCATATACTGTGAAAAATAATGCAACAGTGATTATGTGAAATTGTGTTATTCACATTTTAACCCAAACTTGCGCTTCACTTTTCCAATGGCTAATCGACACCTGTCTACCTACAGACTGGAATCAGATAAGGTTAGGGTTGAGTGAGTTAAGAAGTCTTGTGAAGCTTGGAGAGAGTTCGAGTCTCTCTCTCAGCAGTGAAAACAGCCGGTAACAACTGAGTTGTTTTTATTTTATTTTTTCTCTTGTGTTACTCACTTTGATTTTGAGAATGCCTCTTTATGAAAAATTTTCCTTTGCCACCGTAATCGGACCCCCAACAGAAGGTTCTAACCTCGAATAATTGATTTTATCTCTAAAGAGCAATAACCACCCCAATAATAAGACTTTAATCCACATTCCCTAATCACATCCCACGACCTATCACTTACCACAAAAACACGTCTGGCAAAATGCTTCATTTGGTCAACACTACTTTATGGATGTGAAACATGGTCTCTGACAAAGACCCTAGAAAAGAAACTCAGAGCATTTGAGATGTGGACCTATAGAAGAATTGCAAGGGTATCCTGGAAGGAAAAGAAAACAAATCATCAAGTACTCCAAACTTTAGGAATAACATCAACAACGATCATTTCAACTATTAGAAAGAGGATAACCCGATATTTTGGCCACATCAGAAGGCACGACTCACTACGGAAGACCATTGCAGAGGGAAAGATTGAAGGCAAGCGTGGTCGAGGACGAAGAAGGACAAGCTGGCTTGGAAATGTCGCAGCGTACGTAGGAAGCCCCATAAATCAATGTGCGAAACTCGCAGATGAGAGAGAGAGCTGGCGAACCATGATCTCCAACGTCGTGTCCGACATGGAACATCGGTAAAGGTAAAGGTAAATCCACTGGCAAAAAAATACAAATTGCAGAACCCGGCTGTGCTGGCTTTCTCACGTACTCCAAAATAAAATCATCGTTGCAGTCTTTCTCTTCCAGATTCCAACCAATTCCATTTGAATTGATTTCGAACACCATTCTCAACTAACTTTAGATCCGGCGAACTGTCAAAGAATGGAATTGTTTCTCTGCTGCTGAGGTAATCTATTAAACCGTACAACCCCTAGAGAAGTACATGTAGATGAATATAAAACACAAAACGACATGTATTCATGTATGCTTTTAATCTGACACATAGAGAAAAATCGCAAGCTGTCCTCTCAGTCATAATGAGTAAGTACAAGTTAAATATGCTGTTATGTGAAATTTATATATTAATATCAAATTTATTCCCTTAATACCATTCCTTCTGCTATCTTGATTGCATCCCTTAATTAAAAAGAAAACTCTCTTTTCTTTCTATATATTTCTACTTCTTTTAAATCCCCTTTTTAGGGAAGTGTGAGTATGTGTGTGTATGTGTGTGTGTGTGTGTGTGTGTGTGAGAGAGAGAGAGAGAGAGAGAGAGAGAGAGAGAGGGGGGGGGGAGAGGGCATGCTTTGCCATAGTTGACCTTTGTGGATGACTTAAATAATACTCCTATATTATTATTACATTTCATCGGCGAATCCATCAATTACTCTCTCTCTCTCTCTCTCTCTCTCTCTCTCTCCCTCTCTCTCTCTCTCTTTCTCTCTCTCTCTCTCATCATTTTCAATATGTTCTTTGTCACTCCCAATAATATATTCTTGAGCATAGCTATCATCATCACCGCCATGTACTCGTATGTCTTGATCTGTGTTCTGTATTGGTAAACTGCAAACCCCCCATCTCTCTTATCTATCTATCTATCTATCTATCTATCTATCTATCTATCTATCTATCTATCTATCTATCTATCTATCTATCTATCTATCTATCTATCTATCTATCTATCTATCTATCTATCTATCTATCTATCTATCTATCTATCTATCTATCTATCTCTGTGTGTGTGTGTGTGTGTGTGTGAGAGGGCGTATGTGTGTATGAGTGTGTCTGTCAAGGAATTTACCCAATGGAAACCGTACGGTGCTCTTATTGGCTAGCCAACCAGCGGCCTCGATGAGAAATCCATCCGCCATTTTGACTTGGGCTGGGAATTGCGTTACTATAATAAACAAGCGTTGATTCGCCGTTCATGAAATCTAAGAAAATAACTTCCTGCTCGATCCTTTAACTCAAAATTATTCAAAACTATGTCTCTAAAATAATATAAACGTGACTTCTTAAGATGTTCTTCGCGGCTATGTGGTATAGTGGTATGATACTCGCTTTCGTATCGAAGGGTCAGGGTTCGAGCCTCGCGCTCGGCGCATAGTTGAGTCTTTGGAAAAGGCTCGTTACTCACATTTTCTCACCGTACTCAGGTGTAAAATGAGTTAACAGCGTTGTCTTTGTTCGAAAAATTGCAATATCGCCAAACAGGCGTCATGTCCCGTCCTACATGTTAAATGTTGCTGTTGACCAGGGACCCCTTGTAAAGCGCTTTGAGCACATTTAGTGGATATTGCGCTATATAAAGCCCAATTTTAATTATTTTTTTAAAACCACGCAACATTATTTTAATGATTACGTCCTAGGCAAAAAGGAATATTGACAGATCGACCGAGAGTTGAACTCGTCAGACGACAAACATCAATGCGAAGTGTAAAGAGAGTCAAGCTATTGTTTTTCTTGCCCTGTTCTATATAGAGAAAAGGATAAATAGTATAGCCTCGTTTGTGAGTGGTTGCGTGTCATAGTTATGTTTTTAAATTGTTTCTGTTGTTTATATGTGTAGTGATGACTCTCTCACACTCACTGCATCATCATAGCAAAGAGATGCCAACTTTAAATTTGGCTCACAGGAATTTCAGACACCACTCGTTGGAATTTCAATGTCAAACACAAGAAAAGGAATTGGGATGGCATTTGGCATACATATTGTATAGTATCTAGTTCTAAATAGATAACTGATTAGAGTTATATTATGATATATAAACACAATGCCAAATACAATTCCGAAGTTTCCTTATTCCAAATGAAGTAAAACTCCAAAACCTAATGGTAGTGATTGTAGTACTGGTGGTAGTGAGGATGATGTGGTGTTGGTGATTGTAGTAGTAGTGGTATTGATGGTGATGATGATGTGGTGGTCGTTGTAGTTGTAGTAGTAGTGATAATGATGATGCTGTAGTGGTGGTTGTAGTTGTAGTAGTAGTGATAGTGATGATGATGTGGCGGTGGTTGTAGTAGTAGTGGTAGTGATGATGATGATGTGGTGTTGGTTGTAGTAGTAGTTGTAATGGTGATGATATGGAGGTGTGGATGCAGTAGTAGTGTAGTGTTGACGATGTGGTTGTGGTGGTTGTAGTAGTAGTGGTCATGGTAATGATATGGTGGTGGTGGTGCTGTAGTAGTAGTGGTAATGATGATGATATGGTGGTGGTGGTTGCAGAAGTAGTGGTAGTGATGACGATGTGCTGGTGGTGGTGAGTAGTAGTGGTAGTGATAATGATGTGGTGCTGGTGGTTGTGGTAATAGTGGTAGTGATGATATTGTGGTGGTGGTTGTAGTTGTAGTAGTAGTGATTGTGATGATGATGTGGTGGTGGTTGTAGTAGTAGTGGTAGTGATGATGGTGTGGTGGTGGTGGTTGTAGTAGTAGTGGTAATAATGATGATATGGTGGTGATGGTTGTAGTAGTAGTGGTAGTGATGACGATGTGGTTGTGGTGGTTGTAGTAGTAGTGGTAGTGATAATGATGTGGTGGTGGCTGTTGCAGTTGTAGTGGTCGTGATGATGATGTGGTGGTGGTGGTTGTAATAGTGGTGGTAGTGATGGTGTAGTAGTAGTCGTAGTGATGATGTTGGAGTGGTGGTGGTTGTAGTAGGGTGATGATGATGTGGTGGTGGTGTAGTGGTAGTGATAATGATGTAGTTGTGGTGGTTGTAGTAGTTGTGGTAGTGATGAAGTGGTGATGGTGGTTGTAGTAGTAGTGACAGTGATGATGTGGTGGTTGGAAAACACATTATAGGTTATTATAATACATGATTACACACATTCTCTAACTTCATTTTTGACAGCTTTATTGTGGCATAAATATACGCAACAGTTCTGAACCAGTTTATTGTGGATTTTGATATTGTTGTTGTTTTTCGTTTGTCGTTATGTTGACATAGAGACCGAATGAATGGTAATGCTTACATTCCCACCCCAAGATAAAATGGCGCTGAGTGCTTTCATTGGTGGACACTTTTTAGGCTCCGTACGTATCCTCATTCGTTTAATTCTATGTCTGTACATCTACCTCTCTCTATCTCTATCTCTTCCATCTATGACTATTTATCAAACCTTACTTCCCTTTTACTTTACTTGTCTTTGAAGACTTTACATTCTTAATATAATACATTGCGTAAGTTAATACAAAGACATTTGTGCGCTCTAACATATAACCCCCCTCCCCCTCCACATATAATTAATTAATTAATGCCGGGAGTAGTATATAAATAAGCAGGAGAAACATTTGTTAAAATGTTAAATAAACCATTGTATTATTAGCAGTTTATAATGGTATTGTGTAAGTGTGTTATAGTATTAGATATGTGTAATACTTGTGTCAATTGTATTATTGTTGTGTCTTTTTTGGCACCTTGTTGTTATTTTCAATTGTATAATTGTGTGTTTTACACAAGTAATTATTTCTGTCTTAATATACATGCGCAGGAGAAACCGTTGTTAAATTCTTAAATAAAAGTAGTATTATCAGCAGTTTATTATAGAAGTGTGTAAGTGTGTTATAGTATTAGATATGTGTGTTATTTCCGTCTTAGATGGATGATACATCTATTGATAAGATATAAAAATAGATAACAAAAAGTCCATCTTTTAAAATGACATTATCCTAATGTGATGTCAGTGAATAGATTAGAGGATGGTCGTAATAACATGACGTCACATACTTAATAGCACTCTGGTTAATCAATTTTTATACATTTTTAAAATAATAATCATAGATTCAAACTTACTCAAAATAGATCTCAAATCTCTATTCAAATTTGAACCTGAGAAGGTTTGGTGTGATAGATAGACACCTTACAATTTGATCAACAAGCAAGGAATCGTCGTGTGAACACGACACTTGGTCAATCGTGATCAAAACAATTCGTCGTTTTCTTGCCATCAATGTATTTTGACACACTCGATACTCGTAAAAACAGAGAGCAGGGGAATATTCTTCGTTCAGCGTCACGTCATATTGGTGTATCTATATTCTGTGCCTGTTATCACCTAATTCACAATGTTGATTTCTAAACAACGACCATCTCCACGTGTAACCCCCCCCCCCCTCCTTCTACAGATATTACAGTCGAATTCAATAAATGGAATTACCCAATGGATACACATTGTCGGATCTCCTTATATCGGTGGTGGATTAGAGTCATGGTCTCCAATATGATTTTTTTTTCTTTATAGTATATAAGAAAAAAACCCCAACAGAATTTGACAAAGTTTTTGAGGAAAAGTGCTTTATCAAGCATCTTTCATGACTGAATCAAACACTCAGAGCAGATGTTGGTTGGGACCACTAGGAAAGCAAGAAAAGAAAAACGAGATCATAGCAGTCGGCAACATGTGATTGATTTGGTCAAAATTTCAAGGGACTGGCAACTTTTTATTTTGATGAATGCAGAAGACAAAAAAACCCTCTTCAAATACCTGTCTTGCATGCTTGTGATAAAAACAGTCAAAGAAGGAAAAGGACAGTATATGACATTTGGCAAGCATCTTTGTAATGGGATTTCTGTGGGACATGACAATGCAACCACGAAGAAGGAGACACCCCCATATTGGTGGTCCATGTTTTGCAAGGCCGTCAAACACAATCATTCAGACTTAAACAGATCCCGAGTTATTTAGTTTATTGTCATCCTCATAGCCAATCACCATTATATCATTGCAGCAAATCCGGCAGCTAATATTTGCATTCAATCTTTTAAAAAGTCAAAGAAAGTAATTAATCTGAACAGCATTGCCACAAATATTGGCCACGTTCTTGTAAATTTCTTGTATTGTTTCATGCATTTACGGTTAGAGTCATCATATCTGCTTTCAAGTTTAAAGGGAAGCGGTCATGTCGTTTGCTGTCTTGGTTTAGTCATGTTTCTCACCACGAGACATTGGCAAAAACCATGATGCAATTACCTGTGGAGGGAGGCAGAAGGAGAGTACGGCAAACAAGGTGCTGGGTGGATAGTGTAAAGGAATGGACAAGGATGGAATCCCAACAAATAATGAGGAAATCTGATGACAGATCTTGATGGATGACCCTTACTGTTGTCATCTCTCATGTCTCATCTACGACCATCCCGCACAGGAGAAGGAGGTGAGATGGGGTGAAGTTCACGTTATAGCATCCTTACCAAAGCCGTAATTCATGAATTGCCAAATATAGCGAATGCTCCATTACAGATATCTCAAAATCTCTATATGACTCTTTGTATGCCAACTATACAAAGGTTGATCTCGTAAGGATGAACATTTTCGTCCACAAAACTTTAGACGTTGACAAATTCCTTCCAAAAAGTGATGTTCTGTATCCGCACTTTGAAAGGAGTGCAGTTCAAGCGAGTATTTGGGCCACAATCAACGAGTCATCGATGTCGTACCAAATCCAAGTAATGCGAATGGAAGGAAGATAATGATAGACTGATTCAGGTTTTAACCACGCTGCTTGAAGCCAAAGCTGTCTTCCATATTAATCGGATGTTCTGCTTTCCGATGCAAATGCACGAAGACAACATTGAACTGCAGCCTGTTTTGTAAATGTCAATATTCAAATTAAACACATCTCTTATACGAGATTTGAAGTCTTGGCCATTTCTCTCCCTACCTGTACAGTAATTCTTTATAAATCATTGGTTAATAATTTCATGGTGCCTGTAAAGTCTGGTTCTTAAACAACACAAATTGTTTTCGATATGAAAACGTTATTTCAAATATTTTGTTTAATACTGTATATTTATAATTTATTTTTAATGATTAATATATAGATATAATGTTTAGAAACGTTTGCTGTAGGGGATATCATGCACATACAATCTCCCCTGAATAGATGGAGTATGTCATTAAAAAGCTCAGATCTAAGTCTAGTATTAGATAACATATATTTCACAACGAATAAATGTGACGGTATTCAAAAAAGAAAAAAAAAGAAACAATTGTAGTATTGGTAGATATTGTTTAATTATGTGTCAAATAAATATAATTCAAAGGACTTTTCCAGAAAATCAAAAAGGCGAGATCTCTCATAGAATGTTAGTCTGGGTCATGAACTCTCTGACAAATTAAAAGGAAGGCTCGAGTAAGAATGGGAAGTAGAAGGACTGATACGCCGTAATTTACAAATCATGTTAATCTCTTTAGTAGCTTCCATTTGTTGTCTTCTAATATCCTATTTTGTTAACAGTTTTCGAGGCATTTCACAAGAAGAGACTTGCTGTAGTAAAAATCTGAAAATGTACAATGCCTGTTTTGAATTGAGACAAGATACCTCAGATTTTTGTATTCCGGTTTATAACATATCAACAATATATTTTGTTATTTGTCTGGTATTGATTTAAAAATAGGCTAGGAGTATTATAATTCGTTACAAGCTTTAATGGGCGATAAATCCACTAAATATCATCTGATTTAGTTGTGTTCTACAAATTATTTTTATTTTACATTTCTAGACGTTTCACAAAAACACACTTGTTTTTTTTTTTTTTTTCTTTCTTTCCAATGTCGCTATAACTCATATGAATTTTGATATAGAGCTAATATGTTTTAGTATAGAGCCTAAAGACCCATAACCAAAGTTATTTTGTTCTTAGAATGCTAAATTTCCTATTACCTTTTGAGTTCTATTTTTAGTAACATAATTCAATGGGCGATAACTCCATTAACCATGATCCAATATATTTGCAACTTGGAAATAATGTTATTCTCTGTATGATCTATTATTTATTCTCTTTACATGTTATACATTTCTTAACAGTTTAAGTGATATTATCTTGCTCTTTTTAGAAAGAAGACGCAAATAATGGGCAATAACTCCTTCAAATGATGTATGAATTGAATTATTTTTTCTTAGGTGATATATTTGGATTCTATTAACGTTTTTTGGTAATTTGCAAGTTATCAAATTCCTGATATTATGGGAGTTCTGAATTTAACCATAATTTCACCTTGTTGGACCTCTATGTGACCCGAAAGGTCAGATCCAAGTTCCAATCGAACAAAATTGTTATTTTTTGTCTGCTTATTTGGCCTTTAAAGAAAGTTAAAACTTATACACGGATTCGAAACACCAATGGCCTCGGGGACCCTACTATAGAGCTTTATTGTATACAGGATTGGGCGCAAAATATAAATAAACTACATTATATTATTATTATTATTATTATTATTATTATTTTATTATTATTATTTATTATTATTTTATTATTATATTATTATTATTATTATTATTATTATTATTATTATTATTATTATTATTATTATTATTATTATTATTATATTATTATTATTATTATTATTATATTATATTATTTTATTATTATTATATTATTATATTTTTTATTATTATATTATTATTTATTATATTATTTATTATTAATTATTATTATTATTATTATTATTATTATTATTATTATTATTATATTATTATTATTATTATTATTATTATTGATTATTATAATATTATTATTATTATTATTATTATTATTATTATATTATTATTATTATTATATTTATTATTATTATTATTATTATTATTATTATTATTATTATTATTATTATTATTATTATTATTATTATTATTATATTATTATTATTTTTTATTATTATTTTTATATTATTATATATATTATTATTATTATTATTATTATTATTATTATTTTATATTATTATTATTATTATTATTATTATTATATTATTATTATTATTATTATTATTATTATTATTATTCATTATTATTATTATTATCATATTATTATTATTATCACTATTATATTATTATTATTATTTATTGATTATTATTATTATTATTATTATTATTATTATTATTATTATTATTATTATATTATTATTATTATTATTATTATTATTATTATTATTATTATTATTATTATTATTATTATTATTATTATTATTATTATTTATTTATTATTATTATTATTATTATTATTATTATTATTATTATTATTTATTATTATTATTATTATTATTATTATCATTATCATTATTATTTTTTTCTTTAATTTTTTTTTTTACTATTATCATTATTTATTTATCTATTTTAAAAATACTATTATTATTATTATTTTGCGTTTTGTTGACGATCACGATGTGTCTCTTGTTGTGTAGTGATAGTGGTGTTGATGTGGTGGTTGTGATTGCAGTGGTGGTGTTGATGATGTAATAGTGGTATTGATAATGACTATAAGGATAATGGTGATACTGTGGTAGTAATAGTAATGATGATGTCGTGATGGCTGTCTTAGTAGAGGTAGTTTATTTATGGTAACTTCTATTTTTCAGGAGCACTTAGCATGAGATATGAGTCGAGCAACGGCGAGAGAGAGAGAGAGAGAGAGAGAGAGAGAGAGAGAGAGAGAGAGAGAGAGAGAGAGAGAGAGAGAGAGAGAGATTCCTGGAACTTTATAAAATATATTTAACTAACTGTAAATACAATACAATAAACGGCTACGGAACTATTCTCATGAAAGTAATCTGGCAGATAAGCTGATACTGATAGATTTCAAGATGTGAACGAATGATCAAGTCGGAGAGGTGGGGAAATTTTCATGGATTGGATTGGGGTAATAAAAACAAAACAAAACACGATCTTGTTTCAAACTTGAAGGAAAAGTTGAAACGTTCAAAATATCAATTCTTAGTCACACAAAATGTTTCAATCATCCATCCTTTTCTTTCTTCTCAACCCAACAAATCATTCAACTTCAAGCCATTCGATAACACACCATTTTAATCAGAAAATTAGTGTTGTGTCCAGTGATGGGACAAAAACAAATTTTCAGAGACGGGAGAGCGCTTCTAGCGAATAGTGGTTTTACGGTGGCCCCACTGCAAATAAGGACTTCGATTTTTTTACCTGTATCAGACAAAGTTAGAATACGCTTCAACAGCCATAACGTCACTCCCTCGTAATGACGCATGGTAACTTAGTAACTGGCTCTAAACTATCGGAACAATGGCGGATGTCCTAATAAAATATTTCTTCGACGAGCATAAAAGTGTATCCAGAGGAGAAAAACATTGTAAATATGATCATGTTTTGACTTTAATACATTTTGATCACACGACATATGGAAAAGTTCTAACCAGCATGAAGAATAAAAAGTACCGATTTTCTTTGTTTAGAACCACGTTGCTCGCATTTGCTGGGCGACGTGACATCAGACTATTGAATCCAATTGCGAATAAGCATCAATTTTTAGACTATATAAACTTGATAGGAACAGAAGTAGGTACAGCCAGAGACTATTCTTTAGGTAGTCTCAACTTTCTTTTGAGCCAGAAAACTTATATTTCACACATTTTGGCCAGAAATATTATATTGCATACATTTTGGCCAGAAACCGTATATTTCACAAATTTAACACTTTATTCCCTTAATTCATCCCATGGGGAAAATATCTATGCCAAGGGAAGACAGGAATAACCCAGGCGTCAGCCGCAGTGCAGCACCGCAAATTTATCTAGGGCGAGGTGACTTACTCAAGGCCACACGAGGCAAAGATCATATCGCTGAGCCGCGATGCCTCTGGTCAGAAAGCTTATATTTCTTACATTTTGGTCAGAAACCGTATATTTTATACGTTTTGACCAAGACACTATCATTTCCTAAATTTTGGCGAGAAAAGTTTTATTTCACATGTTTTTTTACTGCTATTTTAAATAACACATTCTGGCCCATGAAACTTTTACCTCACACATTTTGACCTGAAACTTCTACATTGAGCACTTTAGAAATTGTTTAGTTCATATACTTTGGCCATAAAACGATTTTATTGAAATAAATTATAAATTTTTGCCAGCCTTTAATTCACACATTTTGGCCATAAAAATTGCATTTCTTACGTTCATTTGATGACAATCTGTCCTCAAAACTTTTATTTCATAAGTTCTAACCCTCGTGTAAATCGCCATTAAGGGATTACTACGCATTTGACAGATGTTTGCGTATGATTATGCAATAGCGCCTAAAAGACTGCACATCTGACATATTGGGTGTTGCTGATCAGTTGGGATATTATCTTTTTTTAAAATAAAAGCAACTGATATGACGTTTCACTGGATTATAAAAAGATTCTCGCTTAACTTAAGATCGATGAAATTTAAGGGGAAAAAATCATGTGATGTGATCTAAAAGTGTTGTGAAATCAAAAATCTATTAACCTCGATCATGTCACTGGATAAGTACTGTTTGTTTTTAAGGGTTTTACGGCGCTTGCAAAACATTTAGGTTATATCAATGCCAGTAAAAAGGAAGAAAATGGGATAGTAAAAAGTTCTAAAATTACAATTAAAGCACCCAAGAGAAAGTAAGACAACGGGGAAATGGGAACAAATAGGTTACAGATGTAGAATTCAAGAGCTTATAGTACCAATGTACTTAGTTTGAGATCGCCTATAAGTCTCATCCGACACAAGCACAAGATTCAACAAATAGGAATACACTCAAATGCTTACATTATACATTTAAAATAACAAATATAATAATACATAACAGAGAGATGATTTACAAGGGAAAAATTAATCTCCCAAAACAATAACTATGCACTTGACTGTTTCCCCCCTAGCCAGGACCCCGGCCAGGGCCAGGACAAAACCAAGTAATCTCATTCCAAGACAAAGACAGAAAGCATGTTGGAAAACAGATATATGATGATAGAAGACCCAGTAAGTACCTCCCTGCTCGCCATGGGACGTCAGGAACCCCACCCAAGGAGAGGTACTGTAAACATGGTGTTAAACCCTGCGTTAAAAGCCTTCGTGGTTTAAAGTCATAAACAATGTCTTCCTGGTTCATTAACTTGTTTTATGAACTAAAAAACTATTCATGAATAATTTTTTTGTTACATCATCAATTGACTCAATTCTTCTGTTACATTATTGTATAATGCCAAGTCGAAAGTTCAATATCTTTTTTAGTTAAACAATGAAGTATTTTTTTAATGCTAGAAATTTTAAGCTCATGTTGAGATGGTACTGGTGAGGTGACACAAAATAAAATGAAATATTTAGAATATAATGTCCAATGAGGCGAAATAATTGACAGTCGCAGTTACTTAAGTTGATAGTATAGTAGTATTTTTTTTAATAACCGTTTCGCAAAGTCTTGTGAATAATAATTCACAAATATATGACAAAATAACTCGAACTATTCCATTTATTAAATTCGACTGTAAAATCTGTAAAAGGAGGTAGGGGGGGGGGGAGGGGTTTACACGTGGAGATGGTCGTTGTTAAAAAATCAACATTGTTAATTAGTTGATAACACGAACGGAATACAGATACACTAATGACTAAAACGTAACGACTGAACGAAGAATATTCCCATACTTTCTGTTTTTACGAGTATCGAGTGAGTCAAAATACAATGATGGCAAGAAACGACGAATTGTTTTGATCACGGTTGACCATGTGTCGTTTTCAGACGACCACTCCGTGTTGATCAAATGCTAAGGCGTCTATCTATCACACCGAAACTTCTCAGGTTCAAATCTGAATAGAGATGTGAGATCTATTTTGAGTAGATTTGAACCGATGATTATTATTCAAAACATATATCAACATTGATTAAATGAGTGCTATTAAGTAAGTGACGTCCTGTTATTACGGATATCTTCGTATCTATTCACACACATCACATTCAGATAATGCCATTAAAAGATGGACTTTTTGTTGTCTATCTTTAATTCTTATCAATAGATATATCGCCTATCTAAGGCGGAAATAAGTACAAAGTAAGTAAAATACACAAAAATAATACAATTTACACAAGTATTACACATATATAATATTATAACACACTTACATACTACTATAATCAACTTCTGATAATACTACTTTTATTTAAGAATTTAACAAGAGTTTCTCCTGCGCATGTATATTAAGAGAAATAATTACGTGTCTAAAACACACTATAATACAATTGAAAATAACTATATTGTACAACACACAACAATAATAAATTTAACACAAGTATTACACATATCTAATACTATAACACACTTCTTTTTTTTTTAACCTCAGGCATGGGAGACACCCTATGTTTGTCGTTGCTTTGCCAATTTAGATTTATCTCCGTCTTTTAAATACGACAATAAACACGTATAGGTATATTGACCTTAATATTAAAAAAAAAACAAAAACAAAAAACAAACAAACAAACAAAAAAAACCATAATATAAAAAGTAAAAAAAAAAACAAACAAATAAAAAACCATGAAATGATAACAGCAAAAAGAAAAAAAAAACCCATGAAATGATAACAAGCAAAACAAAAAAAAAAAAGAATTATATAAATAAATCAGTAAATAAATAAATAAACATATGTTTTAAAATGATACAGAAAATGACTTGATTTTATATGACTTAATAACCATGTACACTCTTAGATAGGGGACTATAGATAGTAATCATTGCTATCTACATATTCGCTGCCTCTGATTACGGGTCATCGCATGGGTCATAAAACTCCTCATTCATAATAATCTCATTGGCATTATATAATAAAATGATGAGACTCTTAGTACTTATAAATAATAATAATAAATAATAATAATAATAATAATAATTAATAATAATAATAATAATAATAATAATAATAATAATAATAATAATAAAATAACAATAATAATAACAATAATAATAATAATAATAATAATAATAATAATAATAATAATAATAATAATAATAATAATAATAATAATAATAATAATAATAATAATCACATATAATAATAATAATAATAATAATAAAATAATAATAATATATAATAATAATGATAATAATAATAATTATTATATTATTATAATAATAATAATAATAATATATAATAATAATAATAATAATAATAATAATAATAATAATAATAATAATAATAATAATAAATAATAATATATATAATAATAATAATAATAATAATAATAATAATAATAAATAATAATAATAATAATAATAATAATAATAATAATAATAATAATAATAATAAAATAATAATAATAATAATATAATAATAATATAATAATAATAATAATAATAATAATAATAATAATAATAATAAATAATAATAATAATAATATAATAATAATAATAATAATAATAATAATATAATAATAATAATAATAATAATAATAATAATAATAATTCTAATTTAAAAAAAAAGAAAAACAAAGGTCGTTGAATCCGATTCCGCCTGTCGATTGTGCATATAGTTAAATGTATCTAGTTGTGCATTCACATATATTTGTGATGTCTTTACTTTTTTATATGATTATAAAAGCTGATGCCAACAAATTGAACTACATTGTAATATCGGATATAACGTCTCCATGTTCATCGCAGGTTTTTAAAAATTTTTTTTTAAATTTTTCTGTTTTTTGTTTTTGTTTTTAAGATTGGTTTATTGCTTTAATGTAACTGATAATTTTTTCATATTATGTGTATACAAATTGTATAATCAAGATACCCACCTTCAGAAACACAGGTCCAATTCATTAATTATAGTAATAATAATAACAATAATAACAACAATAACAATAATAACACTAATAACAACAACACCAATAACAATAATAATAAAAACACCAACAACAATAATAATAATGACAACAACAACAATAAAAATAATAATAATGATAAAGCATATAAAATTAGTGATAAAAGTACTAAAAAGTATTATAACAGCCACACGTTAGCAAAAAAGGAACCATAATATCTAATAATAATAACAACCACAATAACTACAACAACGATAATAATAACTACAAAAACAGTAATAATAACAATAATAATGTTTGATTTTATATCAATTTTCTGATCCTCATGTCGGTTCTTAATATCGCTAATGGATATTTTTTTGGGCCATATTTGATTTTAGAGATAACATTTTTCCAACAAGAATCATATGATTTATCCACATTCGATCCGATTCATTGACTCCGGGATAATCAATCAATCCCACCATTACTTTTTGCAAATCTAAACGTATTTGTTTCCCTATCTTGCTGTTAATTATGCTTTCTATCTCCCGCCATACAGATTTTACAAATTTACAAGAAAAAAAGAAATGCTCAGGGTAGTCTATTTCATCACAATATTGACATTTATTTGAACTTGCAACTTTCATTTTATGAAGCAATATATTGGTAGGGTAAATATTATGCATAATCTTCCATTGTAAAATCCTTAATCTTAAAAATTATAATTCCCATATATATCTTTGAATTCCCCAATTGACATGATACGTCTTGAATTGATGTAGATTTGCTTAACGTAAAACACTTTTTTTGCGATTAGATTAGTTGAAAACAGTACTTTACCTTTGAATTTAATTTTATTATTGTTAAAAATTGGTTCATCTGGGTGAATTTCCATACTTTGATCTTCATGAGGAAAGTTAAGATACTCTATTAGAACATTTTTCCAAAATATGTTTTTCACCAATTTTAACCCTTTGAATTACGCACTGTTTATATTTGCTTTCACTGCTTTTTTTCCCCCCAATGCGTCTAAAAAGTAATTAGATACTACTTTCCAATCGCAACTTTCATCTGAATAAAACTTTTTTCCCCAATTAATCAGAAATGATTTTTGTAAAGAAATTATGTCAATCGTTCTATCGTTACACATATTCTTTCTTTTTTACTTTCTCAAAAGCTCTCCTATTTGATGTTTTCTTTTGCCACAAAAATTTTAGAACAATCTATTTATTTCCTCTAATACAGTCAACGGTATTAAAATACTCTGCATGATATAGATTAACATAGAAATACCAAAGGTTTTGATTATGTTTATTTTTCCTATCAAAGAAAGGTCCCTTTTTTCCCATAACTTTAGCATTTTTTTTATGTTTTCAATTTTATGAATCCAATTATTTTTTATTTTCCGTAACTGTCATTTTGAAAATGAATATCACTCCTAAAATTTTTAGATCATCAACAATTGGAAGAAATTGTATTATCAGCAGTTTATTATAGTAGTGTGTGTCTATAACACACTTACACACTACTATAATAAACTGCTGATAATACAATTTCTTTTTTTAACAATTTAACAAAGGTTTCTCCTGCTCATTTCTTTACTACTGACGGAATCACAGTGATCCGTGCTTGTATATATTATATTTGACGTGTAGCTGCGTGAAGGCCGAGTGATGCAATGGCCTAAACTGACCCCTGACCCGCGGTCTTTTGCAAAAAATACGTCAAAATTTTGCAAAGAAAATGATGAAATTTGCAAAAGAAAATACGTAAATTTTGCAGGCTTCCAAATATGTTGTATCACACCTAACATCTAACTACATGCACCAATGTAATAAAATATCCCCGGGGAATTACGCAACTTCAAACTCATAATTATGCAAAATTATGGGACAAAAAAAAATGGCAAATTTTGCCAGATATTATGTTGATTTGGAAATAGGCACAAAGTTGGGAAAACAAAATTACAATAAGATATTGCTGTACCATGAAATTATTATAATAAAGAAGTAAAAAATTCGGATATGACTATTTATTTAACCTTAATAAAAGGTCATATCCGAATTTAAAAAAAAGAATCAAAGAATGTGTCAAAAATTTGCAAAACGTGCAGATTTTGCGGTTGCAATGCAAATCAGAAAATTTTCCCAAATTTTGCGGCCGCAAGGTGTGCAAAAAAAACAACAACAAAAAAACAAAAAACGCGGACACGCCTATAACTGGTTCTCAAAGTGGATTATATTGCCCCTTGGGGGGCGATGAGAGCCTATCTCTTTTACCCAGTCTGGTCAACCTAGTTTTGATTTTTAGTTTATCTCTTTCCTTTATTTTAAATATAACTTTGAAACGCACTCTTCCTCTTCCGTTCTTCCATTTTCTCTCTGTCTCTCTCTCTCTCTCTGTCTCTCTCTCTCTCTCTCTCTCTCTCTCTCTCTCTCTCTCTTATGCTTGATCTACATGTTTAGTTTTGATCTTGGTTTACTTTTCATCTCATTGCTTCATCTCATTATCGTCTCCCCTTCTCTCTCTCTCTCTCTCTCTCTCTCTCTCTCTCTCTCTCTCTCTCTTTCTCTTTCTCTTACTCTCACTCTCTCTCTTTCTCTCACTCTCTCTTGCTCTCTCCTTTCCATGCACGCACGCCCGCACGCACGGACGCAAGCACACACACACACACACACACACACACACATACATTTTTACCTATAACGTTTTCACTAAAATATCAATGTAATATAACACAAAATATTTCCTTTTCTTGTTTAACTGAAAATGGCCAAAGGCCGAAACAACCTTTACTTTGTTTTGTATCTTTTATAAGAGTCATTTTTAAGACTTTGTTCGAGGAAGGAATGGATTGATAATAAAGAATAATAAGGAATACAATCGGGACATTAGAATGTGTTCGAGGAAACCGTGTGTTCGAGGAAACCGTGTATTCACCGTGTTCAAGGCGTGCTGGAGCGTAGAAGGCCCTAAAGTGTTTTAAAATCCACAGAAATGCGTTGAGTGGCCTACCAAGAATCCTCATAAATTGAAGGAAAAGTTATCGAAATTGCTTGAGTTGCACACAGTTAAATTAGATGTGCAGTAATCTTCACACTTCCATTCAAACCCTGTGCTTTTTCAATCAATGCTTGAATTTTTTGGGCAGTCCTGAAACTTATTGAACACAGTAAAATAACAATCCAATGACTTCTGAAGGAAGGTCACAAAGCTCATTTGAAGAGATCCTAAGAAAATCGACATTGGTGGTAAGATATGGATGTGTACAAAATAGTAAATAAAGAGAAAATGTTGTATCAAGTAACATGGAATTTAGTGAAGTCTAATCCGTTTAGTGCGGTTATGTGGTCTAGTGGTGTGACACTCGCTGTCGGATCGGAATGTCCTGGATTCGAGCCTCGCTCGGCGCATAGTTGAGTCCTTGGAAAATGTTCTTTGCTCACATTCTCTCACAGAACTCATGTATAAAATGAGTACCTGGCCGATAACAGCGTTGTCTCTGCAGAGACAAAAAAATGTAATATCGCATAACAGGTGTCATGTCTCGTCCTACATGTTACGTGTTGCTGTTAGTCACAGACCCACGTGTTGCTGTTAGAGACCCACTGTAAAACGCGCACGGCACGTTCAGTGGATACAGCTCTATATAAAAGCTCAACTTTAATGGAGTGATGGTGGAAGACATTTAATAGAACCATGATAGAGTGTATGTATTTACATGAGGAATTTAATTGTTTAATTGCTTTCCTATTCTGAATGCTTTGAATCGCTTTCCACGATCATTATATTTCATTAAATTATTTATAAAATAGTAATAGACATATTCAAAAATAGAAATTACAATTTATTCATTCGCAGATTTATCTAAAAATTCGCTTAGTCTCTAAGATGAAATATATGTAATATATCTATCAACTCTAGGACAATGTTCTATCCTACTCCACATAATCGTCCACTTTCTTTCCATTCAGTCGGATATAATCACAATCAAACTGTTCTATTCTGTAGATTAGAGTCTCCTACATTTCACTATTTGTTTATCACAAAATTTAATTAACAGGGGGGGGGGGGGGATAATCAAGTGATGTATTCCGGACAGCCGAAAAAAAAACAAAACAATTATAAGATATTTCTTACAAAAGGTGTTAAATAGAAATCACAATGAAATAAATGGCAACATGACGAATTACTATTCTTTAAAAAAAATCGAAACAAGATGTACATAGGTTCATTATATAAAGACTTATATACACTTTATATAAACTTTAAAATCATAATGTAATTAATCATTATTATCATCATTTATCATAATGGTGAGCCTTTGATTAAATTAAAGCTGAGGGCATTGCACGTAAAATAAACAAGACAGCGGCAGGGAAGGAAACAACAGTAGCTGACCATGAGGATTTTGAAAATTTATAACTACAACTACAGCTATTTCCCATGGGGTGTCGTCCGGATTCCATATCATTTGTCTGTCCGACCCTTCGTCTACCATGACCCTTTTTGTGTTTCTGAGTACCTCCTCCTTGCACAAACTTTGAAGATGATGATCCCATTTGTTGTAAGTGGCGAGGCCTAAAAAGAAAGAATTCCGTGTTGAGGATTTTTCGAATTTTCTATTTAAAACATGATCCAAAACAAATGAATTACATTATCAACAACAACAACAAAAAATACTAGAAAAAAAAAATATTGAAACTGTTGTGTCTGTCTGTTAGTGCATTCGTTTCTCTTTTCCTGTAACTTTACTCTTCGTGGGGTTTCCCACCTAGTACCAGCGTCTTTGAATGCTTGAGCAAGAATGTGATAAATCTCGGCTCTGTATCAATTACTTTCACGGTCAACCTAGGATGGGTGAAAGGGGTTTGAATGAAACTGCATTTCCTATGTAGTTCAGTTTGTGTTTGTACGTTGACTAGTGAGGAACGTTAACCACTAGCTCAACCCATACTTTGTTTTAGATAACCTTCATTACGTGCTTATTTTCTACTGTATTCTATATATATTATATTATATTATATTATGTGTGTGTCGTCAGAAATAAATATTCAAAATAACTACAATCGGTTTTAATTCAATCAGACATTCAATGTCGTGTTAACCAAGAACCCACTATAACCACGACACCACAGAAACTGAGGTCAAACACAAGAGTAGACAAAAGAAAGTAAAATTCGTTTTTTCTCATATAATCTTACGTGTCATTAAAATAAGACTTGAAATGCGTATTCATTCATTGTTTTTATAAACAATTGTCTATTTTTAATAATTTTATCTATCTATCTACCTCCATTCTCATTAATGAAGTTTCCGAGTTTCCTTACAATTTTCCATTCCGCTTATTTCTTGTTAACCTCTGTAATTTCTGTTTTGGATTGGTTGACCTTAAGATTCCAATGTCGCAGAGTATTTGATATTGTTGATATGTGCTGCTTCGCCTGGTCTCTTATATCAAATATGATATATTTTTCGAGAAATGAGTTTAGTACCTTCAAAAGCTTTGGTCTGCTGATTCTATAATGCCAAGGCTCAATATAGTGAACTCTTCTTTGAATTTTTCAGTTCTGGCTTTCAACCACCTATGAGCCCATACAATGTCACTGGTACTCCTATCATTTCTGAATCCGCTCTGTGTCGGAGACAGATATTCTTCCACTTTTGATCTTATTCTGTTGAGTGTTATTGCGCTGATGAGTTTTATAAGTGTTGAAAGAAGAACAATTGGTCGTAGATTTTCTAATGGGCCTTTTTTCTTGTTTAGTTTATTCAACAAGTGTATGGGAGCCGAGATCAAGACATGTTTTATGTTCTAAGGTCGGATATCATCAATGGTCATTGTCGTACGTAAGGACCAATAGTGTTGTTTGCACAATTCGACCTTCACACTAATGCTGAGCAATCATCAGTTTTTGTTTTTACTGAGCTAGATTCGAATCTACGTGATTACATTATATATATATATATATATATATATATATATATATATATATATATATATATATATATATATATATATATGTGTGTGTGTGTGTGTGTGTTTGTGTATGTGTTAATTTCGTGGGGTGGTTTTTTTTCTTCTGGATATGATTTTTATTCTAGAATGATGATTGGTTTCTTATTAGGAATTATTTTCGTGTTCTCCTATTGGCAAGTATCCCATTCAAATGCCTGCTCGAGAGTTTGGGTTGGCTGGGAACAGAGGAAGATTCGTCAGGTTTTCTTTTTTTTTAGAGGGAGGGGGGGTTGGTGTTTTTTTCTTCTTTTGTTTGTTTATTTGTTTGATTTGTGTGTGTGTGTGTGTGTGTGCGTGCGTGTGTGTGTGTTTTGCCTTTATTACATTTTTTTCAATCTATGACACTCAGTAACTATTTGT
Organism: Berghia stephanieae; assembly: GCF_034508935.2. Classification (NCBI taxonomy): domain Eukaryota; kingdom Metazoa; phylum Mollusca; class Gastropoda; order Nudibranchia; family Aeolidiidae; genus Berghia; species Berghia stephanieae. Next base: position 62,886,588 of record NC_088360.1, on the reverse strand, counting down.
TTTGCATGACTAGTATTAAATTTGTCAAAAATATTATATTAGTCATAATAGTATAAGCAGCGCAAAAGACATCAAAGTTTTGTATCTCCTAAGAAGTAGTTTAAAAAAAAATTACAATCTTGATAAGTCAGTGAGTGCCATCAATAATGGCTTAAATTTAACCAACATTTTTCATTTATTATACATGTCCTTTAACTTCAGAAAATTCTGTTATAAGTTGTACCGTCTTGACTAGACTAGCTGTATAACATAATGATAGATTTAATTCATGGAGAATTCAATGCGTTATCAAATTGGCAGTAAAAAAGGTAATTGTATAGATGGGATGGAATTTTGCGGCTTTACAACACACAAATTAATTCCAAAGCCGAAAGCACAACTTTTCATTTAACCTAATCTCCATATACGATGTCAATATATTAAAGATTAACAAAGGACACTAATACCAAGTCCTCAATATTTTCATTACTTCATTCGTTAGCTAATACTATTAAGTATTTGGTATCCACGTTTGCCCTGACGAGAAGTTAGAATGTCTACGGGTTGACACTGGGTAAAATAGAATGAAACAGAACATAAAAGCCCAGTTCAGCCTAAGAACAATAACTTGCCTATGTTCTTAAACTCAGAACAAGGGGTAATGTTGTCAAGGGTGTTGGGCTTGTTATTTTGATCTGAGTAGGGATCTATGGATAACATCAATATTAGAAATGTCTCTAATAAGTCTGATAAAGCTACGATTACTGGCCAAAAACAAATTCCTAACTTAAGTAAAAAATTAAAAAATAAAAATACGAAACTGTATAGATAATAAGCTTGATATATTCTAAATAATTGTTACAAGAAAAAAAAAATCCATGATATTTCTCAATAATTCTGTACTCAACAACTTTGTATGCAAATGTTGTATTCCAGATGTGTAATTTGGCTTATCACCACTCAAGGTGGTAATTAAATAGATATTACTACAACTAAAGTGTGTCTATGTACGCAGTGATACAGCCCTGCCAAGCATTCGACTTATTGTATTATAGTGGAATACTAAAATACCATTTCGAAAGGATTTGTGCTGCATTGTAGGTTAACAAAGCATCCAGATCGACGAGTACAAACACGCAGGTCTGACATCTGAACCCACATTGTTGTATAGTGGACAATATTGTGCGTCATTTTTTAAATATTTCCATTACAACAATGAATCCATAAGGAAATGAGTTTTCAGACCTGAAAATAAGTGCACGTCGATCCACATTAATTTAAAAACCATCATCATCACTACCACAAGCACTTTTACAACATAATCTTTACCATCAGAATCGCTACCACCATCATTTGCACAATATCTTATCTTATCTTATATTACTAAAGGCTTAATAGGAAGTATCCTTTAAATGCCTTATACACTAGTTTATAATTACAGAATCTCATATAGCTTGCATTGTATCATTCACAGACAGTTTTACACAACTTTGAATATCAGGAAAAAACACGGCAATGTAAAATCGAAAAATACTATCATAGAATATTGGTAATTGAAAATTGGTCATGATCGAATGAATCATAAATGTACAAAGTTCATAGTGCAATGACATATTCATGACAAAAATAATCATGAAAGCAACAACGATAATAATCATACATAAGCCTCTGATAAATTATGATTTTTTTTTTAATTGGTAAAATAGAACAAAACATATTAGTCATACTTAAATCTCAGAGATTTTAACTCCCTATCAATACGTTTCAACAGTCCTAACGTCACTTCCCTCGTAATGACGCATGGTAACTTAGTAACTGGCTCTAAACTATCGGAACAATGGCGGACGCCCTTATGAAATATTTCTCCAACGAGCATGAAAGCGTATCCAGAGAAAAAAAAAACACATAAATCTGATCATGTTTTGACTTTTACACATTCTGATCACAAGACATATGGATTGTTCTAGCCAGCACGAAGAATAAAAAGTACAGATTTTCTTTGTATAGAACCACGATGGCCGCCGTTGCTGGGCGACGTGACATAAGACTATTGATTATAAATGGATTCAAAGAACATGCATTTTTTGTGTTAAAACAGAGACTATTCCATGTTTTCACTATACGTATAATAAATACTTTGGTCTGAAATCTTGGAATATATATTTTATATTTGTCGCCTCTGGTATACTTAATCTTGGAAAATGTAAACAAAATTTATGGATTTATATCATTTATATTATGTATTATCTTGTAGAGCTGAATTAAGTCTCCCCTTATTCTTCTGTATTTGAGACTAGGTAGATCGAGAAATGCTAAACTTTAGTCATATGACATGTTCTCAAGCCCGGGAAGCAATTTTGTTGCTCGTCTTTGAATATTTTTAAAACCTATTGACCGCCTTAGATATATTGGGCTCCAAACATTGTTCCCGTACTCAGGAACAGGTCTTATAATAGTTTTAAATAACTAAAGAAACATGCTATTATCCAAATAAGTGAAACTCCTGTATATGATTCCCAACATGCGAATAGCTTTAGTTGTACAATCATTAATATGCACATCGAAATTGAAATGTGGGTCAAAAACAACACCAAGATATCATAAGTATCAGCACCGCAATCAATAACAATATCACTTCCATAGCATTACCATTACCATGGTCATATCAATAATTGCCACCACTAGCAAAATCATCAGCCACCACCACTCTAGAAAACAATCATTTTAAATACCAATACCATATATAGCGTCACCATTGCCATCAACTTTATCACTCCAGCTACTTGATCAGTGACACCACCACTACCATCACTTCATCATCGTCGAAACAAGAACAACATCACTGCTATCATCGTCACAAAGACTAACGAGAGTTTTTATATAGAGAAATATCTGCTCGAAGTCTCAATGCGCTTTATAGGCCAAGAGCAACACTTAACTTTTTACATGACCCCTGTTAGGCGATATTATTTTTTTTTCAGACAGAACAACGCAGTTAACGGCCTGGTGCTCATTTTATACTTGAGTACGGTAAGATTGTGAGTGAAGAGCCTTTTCCAAGGACTCAACTATTCGCCGAGCGAGGCTCGAACCCCAGGATTTTCCAATCCGAAAGCAAGTGTCATACCACAAGGCCACATAGCGGCACATTCTTCTTCCGAATTTCACACTTTTCTTTGTTTCCTCTGTCTGGTTGTCTCTAGCTAGCTCTTTCTCTGTCTATTCCTCTCTTTCTCTGTCTATTCCTCTCTTTCGTGGTCTTCTTCTTCTTCTTCTTCTTCTTCTTCTTCTTCTTCTTTTTCTTCTTCTTCTTTTTCTTCTTCTTCTCCTTCTCCCACCCCCTCTCTCTCTATCTCCATGAT
>NC_088360.1:62875747-62878247 GCF_034508935.2 Berghia stephanieae | reverse complement strand
TTCAAGATATCCTAATCCCAATGGGAGATTCATACCGCTGGACCACATAGCCACAAATAAAAAACTATAACAGTTTATAACTATAGATTACTAAACATTATTTTTACTTCTTCTATTACTACTACTACTACTACTACTACTACTACTACTACTACTACTACTACTACTACTACTACTACTATAACTATTACGCATTAATATTATTATTATTATTATTATTATTATTATTATTATTATTATTATTTATTATTATTATTTATTATTATTATTATTATTATTATTATTTTTATTATCTATTATTACATATCATTAATTTTTACACACACATACACATCAACAACACAACACATACTACTACTACTACTACTACTACTACTACACTACTACTACTACTACTACATACTACTACTACTACTACTACATATATATACTATACTATACTATATATAGATTATTATTATTATTATTATTATTATTATTATTATTATTATTATTATTATTATTATTATTATTATTATTATTATTATTATTATTATTATTATTATTATTATTTTTTATTATTATTATTATTATTATTATTATTATTATTATTATTATTATTATTATTATTATTATTATTATTATTATTATTATTATTATTATTATTATTAATTATTATATTATTATCATTACTATTATTATCATCATCATCATCATCATCATCATCATCATCATCATCATCATCATCATCATCATCATCATCATCATCATTATTATATTATTATTATTATTATTATTATTATTATTATTTATTATTATTATTATTATTATTATTATTATTATTATTATTATTATTATTATTATTATTATTATTATTATTATTATTATTATATTATTATCATTACTCGTATATCAATCTGTAAAAAATAGCTTTTAATATAAAAATCTGTTTATTTATCTATTGATTCAATCCCATCCATTCCCGAAAAGAGCAAGCCGCCTGGCATACGTTGTCCCTTGAAACCGAATGTAAAATGATGGTCTTCTACCTACGTACCGAATCTGGTCTGTCCTGACCCAAAGATCATTGAAAGTGTTCCGGTCACCTTGTCTATTCTTTCGTTTGGTGCTTACTCCACTCTTGATTTGTTTCTTGGTGTTGAACCTGTTGGAAAAAAAAATATTCGTACGGGGGACAGTGACATCAGGTAGGTAATCGTTTTTTAATCCCACCCCCGAAGAAAAAGAAAACACAAATAACAATCCCCCCCCCCCCCTTCAAAAAAAAAGACAAACAACAAGCACCTTTCCATGAAAAAAGACACCAAAAAGACAAAGAAAACCAGAGAAAAACAAAACAAAACAAAATAATAATAATAATAATAATAATAATAATAATAATATAATAATAATAATAATAATAATAATAATAATTAATAATAATAATAATAATAATAATAATAATAATAATAATAATAATAATAATAATAATAATAATAATAATAATAATAATAATAATATAACATAGTATAGGGCAAAATTGGATAAAATCCTTTGAATGCCCTTAATATTAATAGTCAAGCTATAAATCTATTGATTAAAGATTACAATACTGATACACGTAGTAAAGATAGTATTTCAACTTAAATGTACTCATGGATATGTGATGTACAAACATATATCTTTAACCGAACATGCAAAGCACACACACACACACATACACACACACACACACACATACACGCACGCATATAGAAGATAACCATAAGAAGGTAACAATGCATAATATTTACATACAAGATTGAAAGCCATTTCCACACAGTGCAAACAAGTATTATTCGTCATATATAAACCGTCCATCATATAATTCCCTGTCTACTAACACCTTGATATAATCCATTGATTTTGCATGCTTTGTGTCAAATTTCAAATTGTTCCATTTCTGGACAATACGAATACCGAACCAGTTTTGTCTTATGTTTGTTTTGCATCTAGTGACAAAAATGTTAAACTTGTCCACTCTAGGAAAAGTAATATTAGAATATGAAAACGAAATCAGAAAAGTATATCCTATTCAGACCCTGTACCAATCTATAAACCTGAATTAAATCCCCACAAATTCTTCTATATTTCAAACTTGGTAAGTCAAGAAATTCTAACCTTTCCTTATACGATAACTACTGTATTGCATACATCTTTTTGGTATCTCTCCTATGTACACTTTCAATACTAATAGATTGTCTTTTATATAATGGGATCCAGATGCAATTTCCGTATTCTAGAATTGGTCGGACGAGCGATTAGTACAAAAATAAACAAATGGTTTTATCAAGACTTATACAGGTTCTATCTATATATTATTCCCATCATTCTGTTTGCACGCTTACACAATTATCAATATGTACATCAAATTTCAAAAGTGAATCAAAAGTAACTTCCACATCCTTTTCATAAAACACAACGGAAAATAAATTTGACATAGAAGTATCGGTAAAATAATTATGATATGGATTATTTTTTC
>NC_088360.1:62850747-62870747 GCF_034508935.2 Berghia stephanieae | reverse complement strand
AAGGTTGACACAGACTTTTGATAGAGGGAGAGCTGAGAAAAACCAGAAAAAACACGCGCCATTAATAAAAGATCTGACTATAAAAACATTACACACACACTTTTTAAAAACAATTTTTACACCCTAGACTTGTCTCATCTATTTTTATTTGTGTGGTGAAAAAAACCGATCAAAACAAACACCAAGAAGAAATATTTATGATTTCTGTGCTACTTCGCATGACGCATGCGCAGCTGGAAAAGTAAATCATTTCTATGGCGTTTCTGAAGAATCTCTAGTTAAAAATAGATTGACCTCTGTAGTCTGAGACTTCGCACACGTAGTCCGAGACTTGATAGTCAGGGACAAAGTCTGACTCCATGATAGCTTACTATTCGTAGTCTCGGACTTCCCAAAGTCTTGGACTACGAAGTCTCAGACTTTGCTATAGTCCGAGACTGTCATAGTCCCGGTCCATGAATTAGACCCCTGGTTGTGTCCCTCGTGCGATCAAAATTGGATTATTGTAATGCTTTGTTGTTTGGTATTTCGCAACATAATCTAAGACGTCTTCAGATTGTCCAGAAGAGCGCTGACAGACTAGTATTCATGAAGCGTAGTCGTGATTCTGCCAGACCTCTTCTTCATGACCTGTATTGGCTGCCTTTTTGAGAAAAAGATTAAATTTAAGGCTTGTGTTTTAATGTATCGTTGTCTTCAAGGTACTGTCCCTTCCTACCTTTCGGAACTAATTGAAAGATATACAAAAACCCGCTCCTTACGATCGGCCAGTGATTCCACCGCACCAAACTAGTTGTCTCTGGAATACGCAAAAATGCTGGAATGAGATCCTTTTCTCATTTCGGACCCTCTGTTTGGAACGCTTTACCACAGAGCAATTGCGAAAAAGCATCTTTGTCTTTGTTAAACTTTCGCTTAAAACATATTTGTTTCAAATCTAGTAGATGATATCATGAGAAGTAATATAGGCGTCTGGTTTGTGTTGTGTTGTGTGTGTCTGTGTGTGTGCATGTGTGTATTCTTGTGTGTGTGTGGATGAGTATGTTTCAGCCAATATAATTTGTAATTTAAGCGCTTAGAATCCGGTGTCTTGGAGCTATAGCTCTATTTTCAGCATTATCACTATTATTATTATTATTATTATTATTATTATTATTATTATTATTGTTATCATTATTATTATTATTATTATTATTATTATTATTATTATTATTATTATTATTATTATTATTATTATTATTATTTATTATTATTATTATTAATTATTTTCTCTCTTTTTTTGTTATTTATAAAATAGTTGAAAAGTATTGGACATTTGGTAAGAGCAAATAACACATGAGATATTTATTGGTGCAGCAAGTTTTGCATCTTAATCTTATTTCAGGAGCGGCCATTTTGAATTTACGAGAGCTTTTCCCCCAAATCGAAAGTAAATCCATTACCGGAAGTGGTTAATCTTTCTGACTTTCTCGTTTTTATTTTATTTATATTTGCTCAGTACTCTCCCCCCCCCCTCTCTCTCTCTCTCTCTCTCTCTCTCTCTCTCTCTCTCGCTCTCATCCATTTCCCATCTTTTCCTTCCTTCTCTCTATCTCATCTCCATTTCAATCTCTCTTCTCCACTCTTTCTTTCCTCTTTCTCCTCTCTAGCTTTCCCCTCCCTTCCCACTTATCTCCTTTTTCCTAGACATTCTTGTTCCTTATCCTCCCCCCCCCCCCCCCCCACTTCCGTATCTATTTTACTTGTTCCTCAACCTCCGTCTTTCTCCACGGTTATTCTTTCTGCACTTCAGACAGTCTTTTTGTCTTGTTATTCCTCATCCCTACTTCCTCCTCCTCCTCTCTCTCTCTCTTTCTCTCTCTCTCTCTCTCTCTCTCGATCTCTCTCTCTCTCTCTCTCTTTCTTCCCTGGCTCAACTTGAAAACTATCTAGTATAAAGGAAGAGTTTGACAGACTGATCCATAATTGATGTCTTTTTTTAAAAAGCTAATCTTTGACCTTAATATTGAGGAGGACTAATTTCCATGGTTATAAATTAAAGTAAAAGCAATAATGGTCATATTGATGATGGTGAAGATTATGATGATGATGATGATGATGATGATGATGATGATGATGATGATGATGATGATGATGATGATGATGACAATAATAATAATAAAATAATAATACTAATAATAATAATAATAATAATAATAATAATAATAATAATAATAATAATAATAACAATAATAAATAGTTATAATGATGACGATAATAAAGATTTTGATAATGCAATGTTTATATTATGGCTCACAATTTAATTTGCCATATTTAACAATGCCTTTTTCTTCTGATAGATAATACAATAAATATAAAATATAATATGAAAAAATACAATTAGAAGTGAAAAACAGAGATATTGAATTTTATTTTGTATTGTACCCAATTATATACTAGCCCATTTCTATGAATTCACTTTGCTCGATGTGTAATACAATGTTTCGTGTTTTCCTCTCAACAGACCATATCAAACCTTATTCATATCCTTACCTTATACAGCATAATTCTCAGTTAGGCACCTTTTTGCTCAAACTCTTTTATAAAGTCTATTACACGTTGCCTAAGGCCAGGTACTTATTTACAGAAGTGGATGAACCTCATCCAAGGACACAGAGCGTGTTTTATACTCATTGTCACCCATTTAGACTTTGATTACCCTCACAACTGCCTTACTTTCTTAATCAGTAATGTTGCACAGTACCAATATCTTTGGACAAAGACAACACCATATGGCACTAAAGGGACTTCTGAATTATAGATTAGACGCCAGGGTGAGGGTGTTTATCAGAGATTCAAACTCCGGACATTGTCTCAATATCAATCAAATCATGTATAAATACACTACATCACAGAAGCTGAAACCGGAACATGAAAACTATCTTTTATTTGCTGTCATAGAATTTGTCTTAATATTCTTATATGTGACCCTCCGTCTCAAAACGGTATTATGTCGGAATGATTCAGACCCCAAAAAGTGAATTTAGAGATAGAATGATGAGAAATTGGACCTTAGAAGTTTTTGTAAAGCAATAAATAATATTTATACTCCAGCATAACGTTGAGAAATTAAACACAAGTTTGATATTTGTGGCAAAGAATTCAATTTCCCTAACCGAGTAGATCACGACATAATACCCGTTTGACACGGTGGGTCACATATTATACCTGTTTGGGTGGTGTGCTTATGATTACAAAATGATGATATTTTCAGCATTCGACTGGCATTGTTTTGGATTATATAGAGCAATCTTTTTTTTTCTACTTTCAGTATTTAAACTGCTGTTCTTTTATTGATACTTAAAATTATCCTTTGTAGATTTTGCTTCTCTTTTAGACATTTAATTTGATACCATTTTTATCAATGTAGCATACACATCGTGAATCGAATTTTTTAAAATGTACGAGTGTAATGTAATGTTATGTAATCTGCTATTTCGTAACGAAGAGGTGTCTCAAAAAAAATTATGTCCATTGCTCTTAAGCTCATTACTTTTCTGAAGATGTCTGTGAAAATATAAATGAGCTAACTTAAACCTTATACAAGTTATTGACATTTGAGTGCGGAATCAACCGCTTCTTAATCACGAAGTTCAGAAATAAATTACAAAGGAATATAAGGTGCATTTTTCACCCAGTTAATGTTACATAACTTTTAAACTTTTTATCCAATTTTCATGAAACTGGTAGGCCTACCATTGGAATCGTGATGTTGAGTTTAATCCTATGAGATATATTTTGAAAAAATCAAGCAATTCTGAAAATTTTCCCTCTCCTTAGTCCATGGTGTGGCCATAGGCTCACAACCAAAAATAGAACACCACGACCACCTAATACCCGGATTATTATGAGTGAAAAGAAATCACTTCCTATTGTTAAGGTGGCAACAATAAACGCCGAGTCCTGCCGCAATAAAACTTTAGAAATAAAAAATGTGATTGAGGAGAAATCTATTGATAATAATTGAAACATGAGAATGGGGATGAACCAATTGTGTCGGATTTAAAACCACTCACACATAAAACAGTCATTTCCGAGAAAAAGGATGAGAGGGAAAGGAATTGCAGAGGTTTATAGATCAAATTTGATCATTAGATTTATTCATGTAAACTATTTTTCGGCATTCGAATCATTAAGAATGGTAATTGATTTCAAATATGACTCAATCAAGCTTCATTAAATATAAAGACCATTGCCCACTGCAAGAAATGAATTAAAAACATCACTCTTTATTGGTGAATACCAGGAATTCCTTCTTCGCCTTGACATGAAGTCAAAGAAAAAATATTATTGTTGGAGATTTCAATTTGCACTTTGATCGAAACACACCGGATATAAGAAATATAAATATAGGTACTACTTTCGTCACAACATATCAATGAAAAGACACATCGGTGTGGGCACATTATTGACTGGGTATTGACCAGCGTAGACATGCAACTAGCGATACCTATCAATGTATCAATGTATTTCAGACCATCATTTAATTTCTTTTGACATCATACAGGGGACACTAAATGATACAATGACAAAAAATAGTTGTTTCAAGAGATCTGAAGAAACTGGACATAGGATTATTTAAAGCTGACCTCTCTCACACTTAACTATACATTGTGAGAAAGAGGTGACAATTGAACATTTTCATTAAGTAGTTAGTAGTGTAATGGATAAGCACACGCATTTCTTGACAAGATCTGTGAACGTCAGAAAAGAATCCCCATGGTGCAATTTGGAGGTAAAACGTATAAAGAAAGAGAATAGAAAGGCGGAAAAGAAATGGAAAAAATCTGGCCTGACAAAGAAATTTACGGAAGGAATTTACATACAATTCAAACAAAGAGTCAAAGAGGTGACAATTAAGGTAAAGCGTATCTACTATCTCAATAAGGTTGATAACATAAAAAATCAAAAAGAGTTTTATAACATCTGAAATAAGCTTCCAGGGAAGAGACCAAAATAAGTCAGCCACACCACACTGACGACAAGCAACTCGCGGACCGCGTTGTAGAGTATTTCAAGAATAAAATTACAACAATACACAGCGAACTTGACACAGACGAAACAGAAGCAGAATATTCCTTTGTCGATGGTGAATCCTTACCATATTTCAATGAAATTTCAATAAAGGGCACGAAAAAAAACCCCGATTCTCTCTAGTCCGAGCAAATCATGCGTAGTTTTCTCGACCGTTTACCAACATCGCATATGAAGAAGTGTATTGATGAACTCGCATCCTACATCACTGAATTGATTAATCAATGATAAAAGATGGGAGTTGTTCCAGAAACTTAAAAAAGCATTAGTGGAGCCATTGTTGAAGAAAACGGGACTTGACAGTGATAATTTTAAAAAAAACTTTAGGCCTGTTTCGAATCTACCGTTCATTTCCAAAATTCTAGAAAAGATTGTTCTAAAACAACTTTCAAATCACGCAAAACATAATAACCTCGACGAGTGCTATCAATCGACCTACCGGCAAAAATATTGCACAGAAACTGCATTGATGAGGATTACCATCCTTAGTCTTCTCGATCTGTCGGCGGACATTGACACCATCGACCATGCCATAGTTTCTGCTTATCGGACACTGCTCTGAACTGGTTTGCATCATATCTTATTCAAATAAATCAATCAGTTTTAATTGGGGAAGTAACTTCGTCAGAGCGTGGCACTCATTTTGTTGTACCCCAGGGATCAGTTTTAGGTCCAGTCCATTTCGTACTGTACTCTACCCCTGTTGTGAGCATTTTAGAGCAGCATTCTCTCGCTTACCATCTATATGTACGACGACGATACCCAGATATATAGCATGTGTTTGCAATCTGATATTATTTCAAAGCTAACTGTTACGAATAATGCATCAACAATGTGATGAGCTGGATGTCTCTTATCTGCCAAATTGAGAACTTCATATTTTGTAATTTTTATGTAATTTTTAATTTTTAGTAATTCGACAAAGAAATTTTTAATTTTTGAAACCGTGTACGAACAACCACAATTTGACATTGATAATCACTTCAACATTCCATCGTCATGCTTATGCACTGTAGAAATGCTTATTATTATTATTATTATTATTATTATTATTATTATTATTATTATTATTATTATTATTATTATTATTATTATTTGTAGTGATATATTTCAATCGCCTCAACTTTCCCAGGGTTGTAAATAAATCAATACATAATATCAATACATACCATCTTACGCATCGCCAGGTGATAATCGTTATCGCCCTAGGCACAATTACAAAAGGCCACGTGTTATAGTGTTGACACTGCATTGAGAGGTGCGAGGCGAGATGAGCCATGTGACTAGAGGGGACAACAGGTAGGAAAACGTCACCAAAAGTGGGTAGTGAGATGTCGAGCGCCGTCATTTTCTTTTATATGAAACCAGGGACACTGTGCGATTTAATCTCTATATGAATGTCTTTGACTGAGCCCCATTAAACCTTGATTTATGGACGGAAAATAGAAAAAAGGCCAGGTTCATGATGATAAACCAAATTAGACATATTAAACTACACTTTTACTTGTACATTTAGACTTGGCTCCAATGATCGGGTTTATATTAATAACTTAAAAAAAAATATTATGAATAATTTATAACTCCCTTATTTGTGGGGCGATTTTGTCATTCGTGGTATCAATTTTATGGTAATAAAGAGATAGGAACTTGAGAGTTATTTTCTTTGACGCGAAATTATTACTTTGTAATTTTAGCACTAAGAAAAGTAGTTGGTAAATAAATTTGGTACCCCTCTATGATATGCCGCCACCGTCCATTCGTGTAGAATTGTGAATCTCACCGTCCATGTATTACGCTATTGTTACGCAAGGAATGTAACACCTTTTTGAGTAGGCCTAAAAGCTAAAATCTAAAAGTAACAAATATAATTCTGAGGAATTTGAAAGTCACATTGTTGAAATCAGCTTGAAAAAAGAAGAACATAGGTCCTTATTTCAGAAAAATTGGTTGAAAACCAACTGTTTTACGAATAAATTTGACTTTAAAAATTGCTTTTGTTAATTTTAGCTTTTTTAAAGCAACTTTTCTATTTATCGGCCGATTTTCTTGATTTTTATATCATTATTTATATCTCAATGAGACGAGATCAGTGATATACTTTGTTTCAAATGTAACTAGAACATAATTTGGCTTTTTTACCTATCAACCGTGCCTGGATAATATATTCAGCAACGTGGTGATTGTGACGCAACTATGCCATGAGCGTTTTCCAATGTTTCAACGACGGTTCAGTTCATTGTTGACGGCTGTTTAACCATGAGTAACCGTAGAAAACTAAAAGGCGACTGCAGAAATCGAAGGGTAGGCTTATATCATCAAAGAATGTCTACATGATTGACATGGCCATATAGGGAAATCAAAGAATCTGAACACGAGAGGTCGAGCGCCGCCATTTTCTTTTTTATGTTATGCAACCAGGGACGATTAGCCACTAAAAAGTGGCTGTTGTCTGGTCTGCTCCTTAGTCTGTGCACATAACCGACATATTGGGAATTCACCAGATTACCGACGCTAGAGTTGACACACAGAACACGATTGGTCTAAAGAAACAACCAATAGTAAAGCAGGCAAGCCTAAATCCTGGAATATTATTGGTTCCTTGTGATTCTCCGACTCCAGAGAGAAACGCATATGAGAATGGACAGTAATAAAACTCGTTCGCTCCCATTTCATCTACTTAGAGCTCACTGCTCATAGGGAACTCGAGAATTCTACATAGCGAGAAGTATGTGTGAACGAGGGTCAGTAATAATATAATAATAATAATAATAATAATAATAATAATAATAATAATAATAATAATAATAATAATAATAATAATAATAATAATAATAATAATAATAATAATAATATAATAATAATAATAATAATAATAATAATAATAATAATAATAATAATAATAATAATAATAATAATAATAATAATAATAATAATAATAATAATAATAATAATAATAATAATAACATTGTGTTACCATTAATTAATGCCAATAAAACTAGTGTGTGTAGGAGTGATTTCTAATATTGTGTTTCCCCTGGCTGTAAGTAAAGACGACCAAAAATAATAGAAATAAATAACTCATGTTCTTAACAACAATTGATAACTCGTGATATTATAAACATATTTCATATATGTATATATTATATATATATATATATATATATATATATATATATATATATAATATATATATATATATATATATATATATATATATATATATATATATATATATATGTATATATATATATATGTATATATATATATATTATATTATTGTATGTATACATAATGTATGCCTTCAAAATAAATGAATTGCCTTGCGCGAACTACATTTACCCATCTGCTATCCCAAATACATGATATTTCTATTTAGTCCGATTAGCATTGGTTATTATGTTCTCTTTGATACATATCTATCCCCGTCCTACTAACTCGATGTGTCCCGTTAATTAAGTTACTGATTAACATATCTTATAAGCAGTGGTGATGTCAAGGGTATTAATTGAAATCCCTCACGACCCCACTATTCATTGGAATATTAAAATGTTACAACCTAGTCAAAGATTTGCTACGATATTTTCACAGATCGGGGTACTGACTGAACTTGCATCCTGTGACTGACCCAGCAGAACGGCCAAACACGCAACGGGTCACCGACTAACCATCTAGGACTTGGCTACAAATGATACAGAGTGAAATCTGACAAGCGGTCGGCTGAAACTACTGAACCAGAACGGCTCTTGTCCCATATAACGGAAAAACCTTGGCGCCATCAAGACACCTCGAAAGTTAAGCCCACTCAGTAACAAAATGAATAGTTTGTGATACGGGATGACGATAATATACATATAGACTAAATTTAATGAATTAAACCAGCACTATTATTCTTTGGCTAATTACAGTCAGATTTTTTATTAATGGCGCGTGTTTTTCTGGTTTTTCTCAGCTGTCCCTCTATCAAAAGTTGTAAAAATTTGTGTCAACCTCTGAATCAATTTGTCTTAACTGAATATAGATTTTGGATCGTATTGTTGCCATATTTAAAAAGTTTTCCTCTTAAAGACCTATAAAAAACTACTTTAACACAGCTGACATAAACTTAGAGATTTTACACTGTAAAAAAAAATGAAAAAAGTTATGCACCACAAAGTATGAATGAATTCATCGTATTTCCAAAAAAATCTTGTGCTGACGTAGTGATTATGAGTTCACGTCATACTTCTTTCCAAATAATAATAATAATCCGCTTGAAGTGTTATAAACTTATGTAGTTTGTATTCAATTTTTAATTTATTATTTATGGCATATTATCTACATTATGTCGCAATTACCAAAGACTGATATGAAATCTCTGCTTTAAATCATTTGAAATAGTGATTGTATACTCAATATTGTCAAATTAACAAACACTGTTAATATAACTTTGACAAATGTTTGTCTATACATGAACGTTTCACAGGGCCTTTAAAGGTTTTAAAAACATATTAGGCTCTTAAACAACATGATACGGTACGGAATCTCTCTCGGTTCCACTCTCGTAAAGCTTCAAAAAGAAGTCTTCCTGTATCTATCGATAAGTCATTAAAGAGGACGGCAATGGTTTTATAATTTCACGATCAACCATGAGAATATTGTTATCGAATTACGACAGAGAGATCACTAGTGTAGAACGACGTGGCAGGAAAAGGATCATAGACAACTTTGATATCGATATCATCCAAAGATGTACGGGTGAGCGTAAATAAACATCCGAAAAAATATTGGACGTCTGATTATTCCAGCAGAAAAAGGGACATGGGTTCTGGACAGAGAATCATTGTTATTCTTGCAGGTGGTGATGATACTGGATATTTAAAAGGATGCCATGCCATTTTTTTCTTCTCTGTATCATCTGGAATATTATTCTGGGGTCAATGCAAAGGTGTTTAAAGACTGACTAAATATCGTTTGCTGCCCTCCATGGAAGCATCGAGCTGTATTGTATTGGACAACGCTACCATTCGTTGGCCCATGGTCATTTTAAGGCAATTATAAAAGCCGACATGATTTCATGGTTTCAATCAGACAGTACTAAATACTCTGACCATTTATGAAAATGCTAACTATACTCCTCAGTGAAAAAAAAGAAACAGCTTTCAAAGCAGACGGTCTAATCAGGGAGTTTTGACACGAGGTTGCGCAACTTCCCCCATATCACTGTGAGCGCAATCCAATCGAGGTCATTGGGCCTAAGTAGAGGGAAAGATTGAGAGGATGAATACCAAATTCACTCTCACCGACGAGGCAATAAATGATAAAGAGTAGATTGAGAAAAGGCATGCCTCAACCTTCGCAAACTAGAGGAAAATTACATTTCATTGGATAGAGTAATGCTCGAATCTTCCTGTAGTCCTTTCATTTCTCCCTTTCATTATCCTCGTCATCAGACGGTGCTGATTGATGTGTCCAGTATTTCTTGGTTGTTGTTGTTGTTGTTGTTGTTGTTGTTGTTGTTGTTGTGTTATTATTGTTGAACACATATTTGTGGACACACTGTCTCATAATTGATCAATTTTTACTTTTGACCAGTCTACATAAATTTATGTAATCCTCTTTGGCATAAACAACGCTATTTCTCAAACATTTTAGTCTGGTTGCCAAATCAAGATTTTAACCATTACCCAAAAAAAGCGTCCGCCAAATTTTTTTTTGCATTTTATCAAAGTTGAACATCTCAAGATTAAATGTCTGAATAGTGCTGCCCTGAGGACATTGAGCATTTTGAGAAATTACGTCACAAAGGTCACGAACAAGGTCATTTTTAAAAATCCTAAAAAATCATTTTATATTATACAGTATGAAAGATTTAGTCAAACTAATTACAAAAATACTTCTATTTTTAAAATTGGCCGAATAGTTGACAAGTTATTAGCAATTTAACTATCCAAAAGGTCAAGGTCACTGCCAAGATTGTCTCGTGTTTGGTATCAAATTGAAGGCCTTGACAAGACCAATACAGAATTTATGTTATTTATGCTAGTTGTTGGTATTTAAATTTCCTACACCGGTGAAAGTATAATTGGGATAATCAAAATTGACATTTTTTGTGGAAAAGGTGTCAGATCACACAAAAACACGGAGAGAGTCTCCATATAGAAAGACCGTGCCTTGTTTTGAGTCTTTAGTTTCTTCGCCTTTGCTTTTTTACATTGATATTTACTGAAGGACAAAAAATAGAATGATAATTTTCGGCATATCTAACATGTATCTCTGGTAAACTAAATCACTCATCATCAATGTCTTCATCGCTTGACACGGAAGCAGCTTGATAAAGGCGATTTTGACAGCACTCACGATCATGGCATTTACAAAATATTGTGCATGGAAGCTGCGCGGCAACACAGCCACATTGAATAGTCTCTAACAACTCGGGCGTTACACTCTGTGTGTTGCTTGGCACTGTGGTTGGAACAAGTGATTTGGTTGCTGCTAACTTCATCCATCCAAAATCTGTTGGTTGTAACTCTGGGGGCGTTTTTCGAAGACCAAGGTTGTCCAGTCTGTGTCCCTTATGAAGAATTTTGATGACTGTGTTTTTCCCTATACCATACGGTTTAGCCACAGTATCACAGCCAGATAGCGCATGTGCTGCAAGAAGATAAGGCGCAATTTCTTGATTTCTCGAGACCGTTTTCCCAATGTCAACAAGTCCACGTCCCCACTTGTAGCTTCCATCATCATCGAGCAGTGGCTGGAGTCCAAGTCAAGCTTGTAGTAGAAATGAAATAACAGCACAAAGACATCCGTATCGTCACTAACCACCTTAACAACATTGGTCAATGAAGCAGCATGCATTGCTTGTTGCACCATAATGACATCCGCTTCCTCGTGTGTCGTCTCCAAGTCTGTCCTTGTGGAGACTTTTCCATTTTTAATTTGGAGAGGAGCATTTTAGTGTCCTGTGATAACGAGACGCCTTTCACGTGGTTGAGCTACAGCCCTGGACATTAATTCCGTACAGAGTATGCTAATCAATTGCTTTTTTTATTCTCAGTGCAGGCAAGAATTGAGGCTTGAGCAGGCAGAGGAGTGTGTAATGTAAGGTGGTGTACCGTTCGAACTTTTATGCTGCGACTTTGTCGAGTAGCACTTTTGATGCTGAAATCATGGTATCTGTCAAAGACAAGGTGCACGTCACTTCTGTCCATTTTCGGCAATAAGAGTGTCCAAAAACTATTGACATAGTCTTGGATGGTTCCTTTGGATGGCCAGTGTACACAATAAAGAAGTGCGCATCCATCTAAGATCACGATCTCAGGATGTTGTCCCCACGAGCAGAGACAGTTTCTTGCAGATTTATCTTCAGAGCAGCTTTTGTAGTAGCAGTACGCATGTCTCCATTGTCACTGAATAAAGATGTCGGCAATGGTGCCAGTTCATATTTAAAGAGAGACTCCATGTCAAAATCTCGACAAGCCATTAATTCCATAGCGCCAGAATAAATCAAACTTGTGTCGTATATTGGACCACGGTCACTTTAAATAGATTTTTCCCGGCTGCAATTGTTGTCACCTTGGTAGAAAGTGCTTTATAGAATCCATAGCCATGTTTTCTCAAATTCTTTTTGGAACTCTCAGTCAATTCAGACAAACGTTTCAGAAGACAACTGCTGGTGTGAAGGCTAAGGGCCCATCGCTGAATGGTAGAGTGTTTCAGTGTTAAACAGACAATCACTATGAGGGCGATTAACGTTACAGAAACCGGTATAAATTCAGGCACCAGGGGCCACATGGCTCAAAATATTATTTTTTTAAAAGGAGTATAATAGTGATGAGTTAATAGTAATAGGACAAATATTTCTTTTCTCTTTTTTTCAGAGTTGGAATCAATGGAAGAAAGGTTGCCAGGAGCATATATTATATTACTATTACATCAGTTCAAATTGTTAAGTGTTTCTGTTGACTAGAGAGGGATCCCTTGTAAAGTGCTTTAGTGGACAGTGCACTATACACATACATGTACCCAGTAACAAATATTGTGCTCAAACGGAGCACCATACTTTTACTACCTACCGAAAAGAAAGAAAACATGAATTCATGAATGAATGATTGAAAGAATGAAAGTGGGTCACTATAACTGAAAAAATATTTTTAAAACGGCATTTACCTTTTATAACTGTGATGGGGGCATAAAAGGGCGTTTAATATCGTTTATAGACATCAGTGTTATGATAAAACAAAACAGACGGAGCAATCGGCGTGTACGTTTGTTGCCGTGAACTGACACATTCAGTCTCTGCTGCGTCAAGGCCAAAACGCGAGTCACGTATGGAAAACCATTGTAACCAATTATGGATCCTATGATTACCGCATACAAAATCACATTTTATTGAAAATGCTCAATGTCTACAGACCGGCACTGCACTAATCATGATAACACTTCGCATATATATCTCATTCCGATTCCGTTAAAACATTTTTGGCGGACGTTATGAAAGGGTTATGAAAGTTTCCTCTAGACTATTTGCAATCAAAATTATATTGGAAGCGCGTTATCTTCACTTTCCTTTGTATTCACCAGTATTGATAGTTATAAAATGTAGATGTCTGATAGTTAATAATTGCCATTCGTTGCATCATATTCAAATACTGCACGTATATCGTTTAAGCTTCAATTAACCGAACACTCCAGTTTAACGAATTCCTTCAAAATGGATTTGCGGAAAATTCATAATTTTGATAATGTAAATCTTCTATGAATTCCGATCCTCACCTGTTATCGATTTTAATATAGCTGTAATAAACGAAATCCGTTCCTATTGTTTTAAAATTCATGAAAAAATATTTTTTTATTAAGACAAATTGATTCAGAGGTTCATACAAATTTTTGCAGCTATGCATTGGGGGGAAGCTGAGAAAAAGAAGAAAAACACGCGCCACTTATTAAAAATCTGACTATAGTATGTGTTAACTTGATATTGTATGAGGCAATTCTGTTGATTTATATCAAAATACTTGTTCTTTAACGGGGATTGATACTTACATTCTGAACCTACCTATCCCTATATAACGTGCCAATAATCTACCACTACTCTACTACCTATTTTTTTAAACCTAAATCATTTTATTTTTATCTGTCAAGTGTGAGGAGCTTTACCCGACTATAAAAGGGAAAACTAAAAGCGGCACCGGACACTGGTCTATGGGAAAAGTATCTGACTCCTACCTCTCTACTCCTACTTGCCACCCCCCAACATAGACGTGACATTATTGGGAGCTTTTCCGGGATTATAATAATATTTAGGAACTTTATCCAGTCATTTTGATAGTAAATATAATTGGGTGCTCGAATAACCTGTGGTAGTAATTTAAACAGTTACTCCTAATTATAATTGAATGCCTTAAGTTACATAAAGAAAATCGAATTCATCCTCTTCACTAAGCTACTCATTTTAATTGATGTTGTAAACCTCTTGTTATTATGATGTTATTATCGTTACATACACAGTTATAATTACCAGTTATAATTATTGAATGTATTGAATCTATTTATTATCTATTTATATAGATTATAAGAATAAACCGTTATCGTGGAAGTACCCAGGCGATGATAAACCTTACATATTGAGAAAGCAAATAGTATCTTGTGGTTACTTTGTAAAAAGGACTTTAGGAGAATTACAGCCAGGCTTAGTACAGGGTAACAGGCTAGCCTTTTGTAATTATTACCTACATATTTATCCATAAGAATGCATACTAAAATATCAAATACCTATCCCTCACTAATCAGTGTTAAAGATTGAATTCGGATAAAAGAAAAATATTACCTCAGTATATCGACGACAAATAAATTACATTAATAAATAATACATAACTAAATAAATACTAACAGGAATAATAATATCAACAGATTAAGAAGATATCAAACTGCAAAGTTCATTCACTCACTAATAAGCAAATACATTAAATGCGAGCAGAGTATAACCGATCCTTGTTCGCACAGCCCGCTATATTTTAATACCCCCCCCCCCTTCCTACTTCGACCCATACCGCTCGTAATCAAACTCAGTTAAAGATAATAATCGAGTTAACTCCATTTCATCCTGGTCTCAGTTACCTGCCTTACTTAAGTAGCAATTCTCCTTCAGCAACACACACACACACACACACACACACACATATATATATATATATATATATATATATATATATATATATGTACAAATATACAAATCAGCAAATTAATCACACAATGGATCGTATCAAACTTCGTAGAGAACTTCGTGTTCTGTCGGAAGAAATGGGAATGACAGAACAAATAGAAATACATCAATTCATAAGGGAAGAACTAGGGGCGGCGAATGCTAGAGAACTCGCTCAAGAAGAAAGGAAACGAGAAGAAATGAGGAGAGAAGAGGAAAAGGAAGAAAGGAGGAGAGAGGAGGAAAAAGAGAAACGCAGACATGAGCTCGAGATGCAAGGAGAAAAGAGAAAACAAATGGAACGTGAAATGGAGACGAGAACCAGAGCACTGCCAACTACCCTGTCGTCACCTGACAGTTCACCTCCCTGTACCACATCCACGATTGACCCCAGGCTAAATTTCCACATGGATCCATTTGACGAAAAAGAAGGGTCATTGGATGAATACACCGCTTTGAACGGATGGCAGAAAACTACAATCTAACCCCAGACAAATTGGCGTTAAAATTGTCAACCTTACTTAAAGGAAATGCATACCAGCTATACAACTTACTGACACCTTCGGCACGGGAATCAAACACGGAAATAAAAGAGACTCTTTTCCGTCATTTTGAAGCAGAAGTACGAAAGATATGCTCAACTGACGGATCGAGTTAGATTCTTACTCCAAAGATGGCTACAAATATCACCATTTGGAGAAAACTACGATGGAATCACTCATCTTATCTTGCTAGAACAAACCCTGGACTCACTGCCATCAGAAGTGCGCAATTTTGTAAGACAAAACGGAGCTACGACCCTAAAAAATATCACAATGTACGCAGATCGGTACTGTGAGGCCCAAGAGGAAAGCAAGTCGGAGCGGAGATCTGACATTAAGAATGAAAATGCAAGACCTGCGATACCCGAAGAAGTTAGGAAGCCTGGAATAGGGAAAAATAAGCCACCACAGAGGCCACAACCTGCCACACGACATCAGAGATCCAAATTTTGCTCTTACTGCAAGACAACACAGCGGATTGCTGGACTTAAACAAAAAAGGCGACTTGCGGGAGATTATCATGCCAACTTGATAAATCGGACACTGCAACTACTCCAATGCCTTACCTTACAACTGGACCAGTCATCGTGAATGGTGAATCATGCACCGCCCCTTACGACACATGGCTTGATTATTCTGCGGTTGTTCATCCGAATTTAGTCAAGGCACTCCGATACACAGGCGAGCAACTGGACATACAATTCGCATCGCTGAAGTACCCACCCCTTCGACTACCGACAGCTCGAATAATCATCAACAAATGCCCTTTCGTACAAGGCGAAATAAAAGCCACAGTGATGGAAGCATCATCACACCCAATAATTATCGGAGCTCGATATGTCTTCATCGCCGCACCAGCCACGCCAATCCAGTCCTGTTCTGACACTACAAGATCTCAACATAAACAAAATGAAGAGACAAACCTGACTACAAACCCAGCGCCCGGCGAAATGAAAGACGCGAAGAACAGTGACTAAACCTTACAACATTGCTTAAAAAAGTTATACCAGGCTACAGACCCTCCTAAGCGAGGCGACTTTATTGTGAAAAACAAACTATTATACCGGATCGCTACCGAAGGCCGCCATCAATTAGTGTTACCACACCAGTACCGGACTCCATTCATGGAGATTGGACACGATATCGCCTTCTCTGGACACATGGAAATGGGAGCCACAATTCAACGCATAGCTTACCATTACTATTGGCCCGATCGTGATGCCGATATTAAGCGCTATGTCAAGTCATGTTATAGTTCTCAAACAAAGTCAAACCGCTCTTACCTGTACGCCTTGGAGAAACCCCTATAATCGGCACACCCTTCAACGCATCATTGTTGACCTCGTAGGACCCTTACCTATGTCACGGAAAAGAAACAGATTCTTCCTAACCTTGGTCGACGCGTGCAGTGGATGGGCTAAAGCAAAGCCGCTCAGACGGATAGAGACAGAAACAGTAGCCGACAGCTTGATGGAGATATTTTCTAGGATTGGAATCCCTAAATAGATACTTTCTGACAACGGATCTCAGTTCTGCGGGAAGGAAGTATATCACTTGCTACGGATCCATCATAGTACAACTTCCGTTTATCATCCCCAAAGCAATGGATAGTGCGAGCGACTCAACGGAACATTAGTTCAAAAGCTAAAAAAAAACTTGTCAGCGACCAGCCGGATAAATGGGATGACTACGTCACACCCGTCCTATATGCCTACAGAGACAGCCAACAGGAAAGAAAAGGATACTCTCCGGCCACTCTTATATTTGAGAGACCATTAGCAGGACCACTAGACGCACTGAAATAGCTACTGGACCGACGAAAATCTCGACGAAAAGGAGCAAAACGCATCAAAATATGTTCAAGACCATAAACACCGACTTCAACACAGCTGGAAAATTGCGACTGCAACCTTGAAGCGCGCTCGGACAAAACAAGCTCGAAACTACAACAAAAACACACGACAGCGAGAATTACAAGTCAGAGACAAGGCATTACCGTTACTACCCGCGGGAGATAACAAATTACAAATCGCATGGCAAGGCCCATACACTATCACAAAGAAACTGTCCAGAACGAACTATTGTCTGAATGTGAAAGGAAAACACAAAACTTATCACATCAACCTACTAAAAAAGTATTTTGAAAGAGATGCACAACCTACTTTGATATCCTTAATGGTAGCTGAGGAGGTGGAAAGTAACGAAACCTTCGCCCTGGACCAGCCTATTACTGAGTCAGAGACGCACAGCGACGTTGACCTCAATGCAGATCTTGACCGAGAGCGAAAGGAACAACTACGTAACCTAGTCAGCCGCAACAAAACCTTGTTTACTGACAGACCTGGTCATACAGACTTAGAGGAAGTGAAATTAACCCTTCTTGACCCTACTCCTATTCGTTGCAAACCCTATCCCGTCCCTCTTTCTAAGGAAAAGACGATAGAAACAGAAATACAGACTATTCTAGACGTTGGCATCATTACGACGTCTACATCACCTTACAGTGCACCTACCGTATTACTCCCGAAACCCAACAGGGAACACAGATTGTGTATTGACTGCCGTAGACTCAACGCGGTTACTGAGTTTCAACAAGAACCACTCCCAGATCCCAACGGATATTCGCCTCGTTAGCAGGGAAAAAGTTCATCAGCCGGCTTGATCTTACCAAAGGATTTAATCAAATTTCGGTTCATCCCCTATCCAGGACATACTTAGCCTTTAGCACTTCTCCAGGACATTACCAACCTACCGTCATGCCTTTTGGACTGCAAAACGCACCTGGAATATTCTCACGAATGACGAGAAAACTAGTAACGCCACTACAAAACGACAACATTCTCCATTTTATGGACGACATTTTTGTTGCATCACCCACACGGGAAACTCATTTGCATGACCTGCAAATAATATTATTCACTCGACTGCGTGAAACTGGACTCACCGCTCGTCCGACTAAATGCAAATTAGGGTACACAACTCTTGACTTCGAAGGTTATCAACTAAATCAAGGAACGTTACAACCTGAACAAAAAAAAAATGTTGAAAAGATGAAGAACGCACCTAGTCCAAGGACTAAGAAAAATGTTCGATCCCTTATCGGAAAATGCAGCTTCTATAAACAGTTTATTAAAGACTTAACTAAATTACCGCCCCTCGCACTGATCTCACGAGAAAAGCAGCACCTGTCACAGTCGTTTGGATGCCAAAGTGCGAACACGCATTTCAAACCCTGAAGGAAAAACTAACCTGCCAACCCATATTGCATTTGCCTGACCCTTCAAGACCCTTTATACTGACGACAGATGTCAGCGGTACATCCCTTGGAGTCGTACTAATGCAAAAGGACGCAAATGATGACTCTGCACTACACCCCATAGCATATGCCAGCCGGAAACTTAACCCAGCGGAGAGAAATTATGCGACAGTAGAACAGGAATGTCTAGCAATCATTTGGGCCATCCAAATATTCGAGATGTACCTATATGGCCAACAATTCACTCTATAATGTGATAATCAAGCACAGAAGTTCAACGCAAAACTAATGCGTTGGTCATTACTTCTTCAACTGTACTCCTTTAGGATAGAGTACATTAAATGATCAAAGAACCACATAGCCGGCTACCTAAGCCGTCACGTAGAAGATTCTGAACAATACAACGATACCAACGACCACTAACAAGCCAAGCCAATGAACCATATTCACTTACGTTGCCATAAACAGCAATAATTCATCTATACTACACAAACGATTAAGAAATATGTAGACAAATTTATACAAACACATGGGGAACTGTAGTGATATATTTCAATCGCCTCAACTTCTCCAGGATTGTAAATAAATCAATACATAATCTCAATACATACTATCTCACGCATCGCAGGTGTTAATCGTTATCGCCCTAGACACAATTTAAAAAAGGCCATGTGTTATAACCACAGAGTTGACATTGCATTGCTTCAATTCTCACCACGGTGCGAGGCGAGATGAGCCATGTGCGAGATCGTCAATGGTAATGGATACATAGCCGACCTATTAGGAATTCAGCAGATTACCAACTCTACAATTATGACACACAGAACACGATTGGTCTAAAGAAACAACCAATAGTAAACCAGATAAGCCAAAATCCTGGAATATTATTGGTTCCTTGTGATTCTCCAACTCCAGAGAAAAAACGCATATAAACTAGGAGGAAAAA
>NC_088360.1:62773247-62840747 GCF_034508935.2 Berghia stephanieae | reverse complement strand
TCTATAGACTGTTCCACTATGACTCGCAGAGAGGCAATCTGGTCGGTGGTTGAACGGTTTTTCCGAAAACCTGCCTGTTCGTCCCGCAGTTTAGCATCTGTTGCATTCTTAATTATCTCTAAAATAATACGGTTGAAAACCTTTCCTGGGATAGAAAGAAGAGTGATGCCTCGATAATTATTACAATTACTGAGGTCCCCTTTCTTTGGAAGCTTGATAAGATGTCCTTCCTTCCAATCCTTTGGGAATATCCCGTCATTCCATATTCTCTCAAATAGTGGGTGCAGGGCCTCAGCATTTCTTTCCGCATCAACTTTTAGAGCCTCCGGTGGAATCTGGTCTGGTCCAGCAACTTTCCCCCTTTTCATCTTGTTAATGGCACCCACAATCTCTGCTATCGATGGTGGATCACAGCTAATTGGTAGCTCATTCCTTGCAGGCAAAATTTCTGGCTGGTTGTCTGGTGGTGGTCTGTTCAGAAGGCAGTTGAAATGTTCCCTCCATCGTTCAGATTGAGCCTCTTTTCCAAAAATAGTTTTCCCATCTTTGTCTTTGACTGGTACCTCTGGTTTCCCATATTTTCCAGCAAGTGTCTTGGTAGTTTGATAAAGGATCCTCATGTGTCCTCCAGTCGCTGCTGCTTCTGCTTTCTCTGCAAGTCTGTTCATGAATGCTTCCTTGTCTTTCTTCACAGATCTTTTGACTTCCTTAGCTATGGCTCGATACTGCTCTTGTGCATCCAGTCTTGAAGCCCTTGTTCGGCTTGCATTCACTTGTTCCTTCCTTGTTCTCCTCTTTTCAATAAGGTCCAAGGTGGTTGGACTTATCCATTCTTTATGTTCCGATTTCTTTACCCCCAATACCTCGTGGCAAGTTGTTATGTAAACTTTCTTGATCTTTGCCCAATGTGACTCTACATCTATGTCCTCCTCGAGCTCAGTAAGAGGTTGGAATCTATTACTCAATTGTAGTTTGAATTCCTCATTCTTTTCCCCATCAAGTGCATTCACCTCGAATTTTCTTCTTGTATGTGATCTGGCCCCGTGTTTTCTGAGTCGGAGCTTAAGCTTTGCCAATAGCAGGTGGTGGTCTGATCCAACATCTGCCCCTCTCCGTACTGTCACATCTTCCAATGAACGTCTGAATCTACGAGAGATACAAAAATGATCAATCTGATTCTCTGTCACACCATCTGGTGAGACCCAAGTTGCTTTGTGGATCCTCTTATGGGGAACACTGATCCTCCAATCACCAAACTGTTGAATGCACAGAAATTTGCAAATCTCTCACCATTATCATTCATTTCTCCCATGCCATGACGTCCCATGATACCTTCATAGCCTACGTTATCCTGTCCCACTTTTGCATTAGCATCTCCCATCAATATGTTGATGTCTTTCCTTGGCAACTTGTCAATGACTTGTTGTAGCAGACCATAAAATGTATCTTTGTCCTCATCTGTTGCATCATTTGTTGGGGCATAGATCTGTACAATGTTCATGCTGATCTTCTTACTCCGTGTTGTAAAGGACGCCATGATGATCCTTTCTCCGCATTGTTCCCATCCTCTCAGTGACTTCTGGGCAAACTTGCTTAGAATTATTCCTACTCCCTGTGTATGAATCCCGTCCCCTCTCCCTGAATATAAAATCTTCTCCCCAGACTTGAGGTGTTTCTGTCCGGATTGTATCCAGTGGGTTTCGCTTACTCCAAGTATATGCAGCCTGTATCTTCTCATCTCAGTCACAACTTGAGAGCTTTTTCCTGCTCCATACATGGTGCGAACGTTCCACGACGCAATTCGAAGCTGCTTGTTTGGCGAAGACGTCATCGGGTCAGCAGAGTCCTTTCGGCTTTGTCTGTTGTCCTTCATAAATTCTGTAATTCCAGAAACTCTTCGGTCGCCCAAGCTAAAAAAAGGATTTGGTTTGTCTGTCTGTGTTTCTGTAACGGTTTGAGTTTAACGGAAAGGGGTGTTAACCCTTTGCCAACCCCCAACCTGGAGGACCAGGTGACTCAAAGATGGGGGAATCACACACCATTAGTCGCCTTTTACGACACGCTGGCTTGGCGTTGGGCTATTCTTGACCCTCTCAGTTGAGGGACCCCGGACACCACACGGGGGATATAGATATTATTATCTACCTATTCATCTATTCATTTCTCTCCCTCTAATTCGATCTCTCTCTATCTATCTAACTCTCTCTCTCTCTCTCTCTCTCTCTCTCTGTGAGGGAGGTTGTGTATGTGTGTGTGTATGTGTTTGCCCTCTCTATCCCTCTCCTATTCTCCCTTCTTCCTTTCAATTTCTTCCGCTCTCAAGGTCTTCCAAACATGAAAGGAAACACGAACAGAGACCTATATTTTACTATCCCAGCATCCACAACACATGCTCTAAACACAAACGTACACAACCAATATACGCATCTGTCCACCAAGACACCAATTGACATGTAGACAACAGACTTGCTCCCCTCGTGTATGTCTTTCCCATTCTTATCTTCCCTCAATCATATTATAGCGCCGAATTTTGACACTATGATGCCACCATCACCTCCAGTTCCGCCCACAAACCTCCCACCCCCGGTTTTATGCAACCAAGCCATTCACATAGAGTAGCTTGTTACAAATACTGCCCTTATTGACCTCCCTCACATCCTATGCTCCCTCCCACCTTGACAGGGGTCAGTCATGTGCGGAATACCACCATAATTCATCATATTAAATAATCTAGCCTCACACTTACCCACGTCATATGACTTTTCACAAAATCTCCATTATCTCATGTTCTCTCCCCCCCCCCTCTCTCTCTCTCTCTCTCTCTCTCTCTCTCTCTCATCCAATACTTCGCCTTCCCGCTCCTGCCTCCTTCATTTGATGTTATTCTTACAACTCCGTGGTTTCTCATAAGCGTAATAATATATTGGAAAGTTATTACAAGTATATATTTTAGTAGGGGGAATTAGGTCCAAAAAACCATTGAATTGTGCAAATCAGGGTTGAAAGCATGAAAATTACATATGTTGTAGAATATGAAAACTCCTATAATTTATGATATAGAACCACTCTGAGAGATGCATTAGTTGAGATACAAGGTTTTTAAGATTAGAAAATTTTGAAATGGACCTCAACACTTTCTTTCATTTTTATTGTGTAAACATTCGAGGCAAGCCGATCCAAGGTTGTTTTATTTACGTCATCATTTGAATTCCCATTGGTGACTATTTTTAGCGTCGAAGCTGATGTTTTCCTTTCCCTTTACTTTCGATTCACGAACCATACAAATTATTTAATCGTAAAAATTATTCAATTTCACTTGTTTTGAAGGACGTCTAGCGATCAATATTCTACAATGTGAGATTTTTCTGCATTTGATTTATATATAATCATTTGCTCTAACAGGGGTACCGCACTAGGACAGGACTGTCCTAGGACAGTCCCGTCCCAAATCTGTAACGTATATAATTTAGAGAAACCTACCGCACCTATTGGGACGGGACAAAACAGTCCCGTTGTGTCCCAAGCCGTTGTGAAATGCTACAAAATCAACGGGACAGGACTGTCCCAGTCCCGTGTTCATATCGTTTGTGATCGTAGAAAGATATAGCAGCCTTCCGCACTAGGACAAAAAAGTCCCAGACTTGGCGGCGCCGTGTCAAAGTTGAAATGCCTGTCTTTATTTTCTGCATCCCAACTACTACTACTACTACTACTACTACTACTACTACTACTACTACTACTACTACTACTACTACTACTACTACTACTACTATTACGACGACTACTACTACTTCTACTACTACTACTTCTTCTACTACTACTACTACTACTACTACTACTACTACTACTACTACTACTACTACTACTACTTCTACTGTTGCTTCTGCTGCTGCTAATGCCACTAATATATTAATACCTACATCCCTTATATTTTGTATTTATTTCCAATCCCATTGTATTTATTTTCCAACAATAGTCCACACTTTATTTTATTTCACTTTTTATACTGCATTACACAGTTCCTCCCCGCCTCCCCTCTTTTCACTTAATTAATTTCGCACCTTTTATGAATTTCTATTGCTCTGTTTTAATTCGCGCTTCCTCACAAAGTAGCATACAATTTCCTGCCCATCAATGTTTTTGTTTATGCATCTTAACAACGCCACTACCACATAATCTCATTCGTCTGTAGTTTTCATTCATCCTGTTTTGTTGATGAAGGGGAGACCCGAAACGTCCATTTTATATGTTTTCGTATATTAAATTGAAGCTTACATTCAATTTCACAGTTATAATTTATTTATTTGTTTATTTCAATTCTGAATATAAAAAAGCAAGAACAATTCAAAAAATAATTCTATGTGATGAAACCACGTACAGAATGCATAGAAATAATTCTATGTGATGAAACCACGTACAGAATGCATAGCAACATAAACATTTTCGGCAATTTAAAAACGTATGTTTATAAATATAATTTAAGAAGTGTCACACTTTGTGACACAGCAGTAACGTGTCTAAAACTGGTCGCACATCTATTCGGTAACATGTGGGATCAATTCTCTTTATCGTTATTTATTTCGGGAATTCTCAATGAAAATATTTTTAAATAAGTTCTTCTGAGCCACTTGGGGTCATTGTAAGACAAATTAAGTCCTTTAGACCCTTGTAGCCAATGGTGCAGGAATTATCCCGGTTTCAATAGCGTGAAGCGGACAATTAACTTATTTGTTTGAAAACCTTTGAACAGGACGCGTCTATCGCAGATTACTATCCCAGCTTGACAGGTACCCTTTTACACCTGAAAAGAGTGAGTGATTGGAGTAAATTTTCTTGCTCTAGAAAGTACAAATTGGCTTCGGTCGGAATCGAACACAGAACCTCTGAGTCCAGAGTACAACGCGCTAACCATTCGGCCATCTTGCCTCCTAAGCTTATAAATCCGAAACTTATCCATGTTTTGTAGCGTTGAGCAGACAGATAACAGTTTAAAATAAAAAAAAAAAAATTCCCTTTTTTCATCCCATAGGGGAAATTTTTCTCGAGGGTCTATTCCAAGGGATGACTGGAATAACCCAGGCATCAGCCGCGATGCAGCACCGCAAATTGAGCTAGTGCGAGGTATAACCCAGACGTCAGCCTCAGTGCAGCGCCGCAAATTGAGCTCGTCGAGATGACTTACTCAAGGCCACACAGCGCATCAGCCAGTGATCGAACTGATGCCTTTCCGGTACGAAGCGAAGACCGTACCACCGAGTCATGCTGACTTTCTATTATCCTCTTGCATGATGCTAGTCCGTCAAAGATTACTTTCATTAGCGAACTGGTACTCATTTGCACCTGGGTAAAGTGAGGTGATTCCAAGAAAGTCATTAAAGATAAGATCGGCGATGACCATAGAGTCTATGGAATTGACCCTTGAGCAATCTTTGGGTCATTAAAGGATGCACCCAATATTGTTTTCTCTTTCAATTTGTCTTTTTTTTCCACGTATTAAAACACAGAAATATGCCACCTCTATTTCATCCATTACTACTACTACTACTACTACTACTACTACTACTAGTAGTAGTAGTACTAGTAGTAGTAGTAGTAGTAGTAGTAGTAGTAGTAGTAGTAGTAGTGGTAGAAGATGTGGTAATGGTGGTGGTAGTAGTAGTAGTAGTAGTAGTCTGATTAACTGATTAATTTATTTAATGTAAGATTAACTGACCAATTGATAATGATGATAATTTTTTGTGTCGAATTGCCACAATCGTAACAAATTGAAAACGAAATGAATATTTTTATGTTGTGTATATCGCACGTGTGAAAGAAAGAGAGGAAGAGAGAGAGAGAGAGAGAGAGAGAGAGAGAGAGAGAGAGAGAGAGAGAGAGAGAAAGAGAGAGAAAATAAGTAGGAGTGAAATATCTGTTCAATGTTACAGTTATCGTTTAACGTTTTAACAAGTGTTACTAAATGACAAATTGCCATATTTATGGACAATAAAGATCTATTATTATTATTATTATTATTATTATTATTATTATTATTATTATTATTATTATTATTATTATTATTATTATTATTATTATTATTATTATTATTAATTATTATATATTATTATTATTATTATTAATTATTATTATTATTATTATTATTATTATTATTATTATTTATTATTATTATTATTATTTATTATTATTATTATTATTATTATTATTATTATATATTATTATTATTATATTATTATTATTATTATTATTATTATTATTATTATATATTATTATTATTATTATTATTATTATTATTATTATTATATTATTATTATTATATTATTATTATTATTATTATTATTATATTATTATTATTATTATTATACATTTTATTATTATTATTATTATATTATTATACTATCTATTATGTTTGCCTTGCTTTATTATTGATTTGTTTACTTGATTTGTTGATGAAAATATTATATCTGTATGACTTATATTGGCAATTGCCTACAAATAAACTTTTGAATCTTGTAAAAAAATGCATTCGCGCAAGCGATACGCGAGGTGTGTCCTGGGACAGTCCTTTCCTAGTGCGGTGCCCCTTTTGAATAGAAGTTTTCTCCAGTGAGGCAGGACAAATTTGTCCTGGGACAGTTTTGTCCTAGTGCGGAAGGAGTCTAAGACGGACGGGCAGACGAGCAGAGGGGTAGACAAAACAGAGTAGCAGAACACAGCTCAATAAATGCCGATAACCGGTATTGACAAAAGACAGTGCTCCTTCTCACCTCCTCCTGTTTTCTATTCTTTCCCAAAAATACTGCTATAATCATTTTACGTGAGTTAAATCCTATTTCGGTCAAACCTGATGACTACAAATAACAGAAAGAACGAAAGAGAGAGAGAGAGAGAGCGAGAGAGAGAGAAAGAGAGAGAGAGAGAGAGAGAGAGAGAGAGAGAGAGAGAGAGAGAGAGAGAGAGAGAGAGAGAGAGAGATGAAAGAATATTGCATATGCCTAATAAAGGAATGCGTTTGCATGATTTCAGATACACATACCATGGCAAAAAGAACTGCTCCCAGAGACTGGGACAACTGTTTGATATGCCAACAAGATAATACAGACAGTTTAGAATGTTCCTCCAAGTCGAGGAAGTATGACAATGACAAGGCTATGAAACTATGAAGATTTAACACGATTCAATTCTTTGTTTGTGATGAAAACCAGGTGGATGTATCTAATTTTTTCAAATTCATCAGAAAGAAATGAGATTATTGAAAGCTTAAAACAAAATGATGCTAAGAGGCATGAATATTGTCGTGTAAATTTAATGCCAAAAAAATTAGGCGATTAAAGAAATCTAAAAGAAATGCTCCACAAGAATTCCAAACTTCGTTATTTGACTTGGATGAGTCACCGAGTGAGATAGAATTTATTTCGCCACCCACGAGAATAATGAGAAAAAGTTCAAATTTAGAGATTGGCTATAATAAACAAACGTGCTTTTTTGTAAAAACATGGAAACGGGAGTACTCCATTCTGTAATAACAACAGACATGGAAGAAAATATTCGTGAAATAGCGTTATCCAACAAAGATTCTGAAATTTCGTCATTTATTGCCGGATGAGATTTAGTCGCCCAGGAGGCACACTACTATAAAATGTGCCATGCACGATACTTAAAAAAAAAAAAGCTTTAAAAGAAGTCACTGCTGATGATAATAATGATATCACAGTTCTTGAAAGAAGTCGAGCTTTTGCTAACATTATATCTTTTATAGAAGAGAACCCTGCAACAAATGTGACGATCGACATGAACCACCGTGGAGCTTATTTCCAGAATTGTCAAAAGTGTCCCCAAAACTCATCAAGTGTTCATGTAAGAGAGAATGTATCGGCACCCGATGCAACTGTTTAAGGTCCGATTGACTTACACGGACTTGTGTAGATGCGGTGTGTGTTAGGTCAGTACAGTAATTAGTAAAATTCTCTATCTCTCTCTCTCTCTCTCTCTCTCTCTCTCTCTCTCTCTCTCTCTCTCTCTCTCTCTCTCACACACACACTCACACACACACACACACACTCTCTCTCTCTCTCTCTCTCTTTCGCTCTCGCCCACTCTCTCTCTCCGTCTCTCTACTCACTTCCTCCCCCCCCTCTCTCCCTCTGTTATCTACTAAGCATCAGTTAGCTACCTAAAATTGTTACCAGTGTATTTAAAGTTTTAGAACGCACATTGTATTATCGTGGTTATTTCCTCGGATAAGTAATGGTATATAGGAAAAAAATAAAAGGGCTAAAAATGCACTGTTATGATAAATTGCCAGAGTGATTCTTTATTTATACGGGCCTTAACTACCTATATACCAATTTTCAGGATTTCAACCCCAATGAGCACGGTTTTTACCTAGTTTTCCTTGATACAATGAATATGAAGAAAAAAATATTTTACGCAGTTATTTCCCTTGTTTAATATAGCTGTAATAGGTCAAATCTAAGTCCCGAAACCGAGAACTTATGATTGATTGCCAGTGTTCTATATCAGATTTTTTTTCTATCGGTCTTAGCAACCTGTATGCAAATTTTAATGCTTTCAACCCGAATTTGCAAGGTTTAAGCCTAATTCCCCCTAATATTTGTTTTCGTTACAATTATTATTATTATTATTATTATTATTATTATTATTATTATTATTATTATTATTATTATTAATTATTATTATTATTATTTAATATTATTATTATTATTATTTTATTATTATTATTATTATTATTATTATTATTATTAATATTATTATATTATTTTTATTACTATTATTATTATTATTATTAATATTATTAATATTATTATTATTATTATTATTATTATTATTATTATTATTTTATTATTATTATTATTATTATTATTATTATTATTTTGATTATTATTATTATTATATTAATTATCATTATAATAATAATAATAATAATAATAATAATAATAATAATAATAATAATAATAATAACAATAATAATAATAATAATAATAATAATAATAATAATAATAATAATAATAATAATAATAATAATAATAATAATAATAATATAATAATAATAATAATAATAATAATAATTATATTATTATTATTATTATTATTATTATTATTATTATTATTATTATTATTATTATTATTATTATCATTATTATTATTATTATTAGCAATAAGTTTATTATTATTATTACTATTATTATTATTATTATTATTATTATTATTATATTATTATTATTATTATTATTATATTATATTATTATATTATTATTATATTATTATTATTATTATTATTATTATTATTATTATTATTATTATTATATTATTATTAATTATTATTTCTAATTGTAATTAAGATTTATTTTTATATTTTTATGTGATTGTAACATTATCTATGCATTCTATTGTATTTAAGTATTTACTCTTATTCTTATCTATTTTTATTTATTTATTATCGTATTCATCTATTGCTTCATTGATTTATTTATGCATTTATCTATTTTAATCGTTTTTTATATATACTCTACATTTTACCATCTTTCGATCTGATCTATCATCACCTTTACATTATTACGCTTATAATAATAATAATAATAATAATAATAATAATAATAAATAATAATAATAATAATATAATAATAATAATAATAATAATAATAATAATAATAATAATAATAATAATAATAATAATAATAATAATAATAATAATAAAATAATAATAATAATAATAATAATAATAATAATAATAATAATAATATATAATAAATTATTATTATTATTATTATTATATTATTATTATCATTATTATTATTATTATTATTATTATTATTATTATTATTATTATTATTATTATTATAGTTATTATTTTTATTCATAGTAGTAGTAGTAGTAGTAGTAGTAGTAGTAGTAGTAGTAGTAGTAGTAGTAGTAGTAGTAGTAGTAGTAGTAGTAGTAGTATAGGAGTAGTAGTAGTATTAGTAGTAGTAGTAGTGTAGTAGTAGTAGTAGTAGTAGTAGTAGTAGTAGTAGTAGTAGTAGTAGTAGTAGTAGTAGTAGTAGTAGTAGTAGTAGTAGTAGTAGTAGTAGTAGTAGTAGTAGTATAGTAGTATAGTAGTATAGTAGTAGTAGTAGTAGTAGTAGTAGTAGTTGTTGTAGTAGTAGTAGTAGTAGTAGTAGTATAGTAGTAGTAGTAGTAGTAGTAGTAATAGTATCATTATTATTTTTATTATTATTATTATTATTATTATTATTATTATTATTATTATTATTATTATTATTATTATTATTATTATTTATTGTTATTGTTGTTGGTGTTGTTGTTTTTATTATTATTATTATTATATTATTATTATTATTATTATTATTATTATTATTATTAATATTATTGTTATCATTATTATCATTATAATTATTATTACTATCATTACTATTATTATCATCATTATCATTATTAGCATTATCATTATTATCATTATTAAATCAATGACTTTATTCAGTCATAATTTTATTACTGCTACGATTATTATATTTTCATTTTCCGTTTTCTAATCATATGAGTATTGTTCACGGTGGTGACAGCAATAATGACCTTTTTATCAATATAACTTCATTATTACCAATTTCTCATTATTATCATCATTACGATCATGATTTATTTATCTTTTCATTTATTTGTTTATTAATTAATTAAAAAAAAATCTATATTCACTGTAATGATACATTTCTATCGCCTCAACTTTCCCACGATTGTAAATACATCACGTCACACAACTCGACACAAACTATCGCGTGACAATGCAACGGCTATTGTAGCGTAGCAAATGTGTTAATCGTTCTAGCCCTGGGACAATAAAAGCAGGGCCATCTGGGGTCTCACCTGCATTTAGACCTCAATTCTCACCTGTATGTTAGCATGTGCGAGATGTCACTCGAAGTGAAACTTTCTAAGCGCACGGACGCTACTGTTACGACACCCAGAACACGATAGGTCTACAGACAACAACCAATAATAATAACAGGCCTACCAAAATCCTGAAATATTATTGGTTCTTTGAGATTCTCCAACTCACGTCGAAAACCTTATCTAACCCCCGTTGGGGGTTAGATAAAGGTCTCTCTCCACTTCATCTACTTAGAGCTCACTGCTCTATAGTCAACTCGAAAACTCCCACATAGCGAGAAACCTGTGTGGACAAGGGTCAGTGAAAAATTGACATTGTGTTACTATTAATTAATGCAATTATATTAATGTGTAGGAGTGATAATTAATATTGTGTTTTCGCCTGGCAGTAAGTAGACACAACCAAATATTAAGAGGAATAATACTTACCTTCTGAACCTATCTATCGCTATACAACGTGCCAATACTCTACCACTCCACTATTACCTATTCTTTAAACTTAGAACATTCGATTACTATCAGTCAAAGTGTCAGGAAAATTTTAACCATCAATAAAATGGAATAAATTGGCACCGACGCTGTCTATTTGACTTCTATCTATACCTATCTCTTCCCTTGCCAACCTCCTACATAGACGTGACAGTCGCCCACTGCTAGTCTGACTGATAGTCACCCTTCTCCAATGCACTCTTAGAACCCTCCCTCCTACTCCCTCCTCTCTCCATATCCCTCATTTCCCTAATTCACTCTTCTTTCCTAAATTAATCCATCCCCATCTTTCTATCCATCTCTCAATCCACCTACAGACTCTAGGACAGGCCTGGACGCCCCTCCAACTTGCTCATTTGTCCATCGCACCTCTCATTCTCACCGTCCCATCCCTACTTGACCATCTCCAACACCAGCAGCTTTAGTTACTTCCTTCGGGTTGCATAAGCCCTAATTATTTGTGTTTTTTCTTTAAATCTTGCGGAGACAGGATTCCATTACCATTCATTCGATAAGTGTTAATTTCAAATTCATTTCGTTTCCCTTTCTTCCTAATTTTATTATAACTAAACACCTCTTCGTCCCTATATTAATACTCTTCAAATTACGTTAAAATTACAAATATTCACTCTCACCTTTCCCTCCATCTTCATCTCTACCCAAATATATACCTACACATTAACTCCTTCTACGGACCACTTACAACAACTTACTCTCTCTCTCCCCCCTCTCTCTCTCTCTCTCTCTCTCTATCTCTCTCTCTCTCTCCCTTTCATTTTGTCCGTTTATATATTTGGTATAGTATACAAACCACCCGATCTATCCCTCCCTCACTCCCATCCCCATTGTAAAGACTTCTTTGAACTTACTCTTACTATACACACACACCCATACACACACAAACACATACATATCCTCTCCCATTCTCTCTCTATTTATCTCCCCACCCCCTCTCTCCCCCATTTACCCCCCTCTTCCTTCTCTTGTGCCTCTTCTTGCATCCACACCTAACACCCTCTCCATATATTTACATTGTTTCCACATTTGACAAAATGTAATATTTTGTAACCTTTCATATTTGTGCTTTTTAGTTTCCTGGCGAAGGCTAAGGGCCGAAACTTTGTTTGTTTTGTGTTGTTCCCTTATATATGAGTCACATTTACTCACTTTATCTTTCTCTCCACTTTACTGACTCATTTAGGCACCTCTAGTGTAGGGAACAACATTGAACAACCACATTAAATCCAAATGCATCGAGGCACACGAGAACTATCTAGACTGGAAATGCTGCGAAATCGAAAGAGAATACAAACCCAACCCCCAACAAGCTCACCAAAGAATAAAAGAACTATCAGGGAAAAGGAAAAGCAAAGCAGCAGGAAGTTGTATCCAAAACAAACAAGGGGAACTGCTATTTGAAGAACAACATATAGAAAGCCGATGGGTAGAATACATAGGCGAACTGTACAATGATCCAAATAGAAATGAACCACCACTGAAATTCAAAGAACCATTAAGCGGACCAAACATCACCAAAAGTGAAATTGAACATGCCATGGAACGAATGAAGGATGGTAAAGCAACAGGCCCTGATGAAATATCTGTAGAGGTATTAAAAATCCTAGGAGATCTAGCAATTGATGAACTTCACATATTATTCAACAATATATACAATACTGGGAAAATTCCAGAAGATCTCTGTAACTCTATTTTCATAGCAATACCAAAGAAAGCAGGTGCAGTCAGATGCGAAAATTTTAGAACTATAAGTTTAATAAGTCACATCAACAAAATACTGTTGCGTATAATTATCAACAGGCTAAGGAATAAGATTAACCCCGAAATCGCAGAAGAACAATATGGATTCCAACCTGACAGAGGGACAAGGAACGCAATATACCTCCTCCGTGTTTTAAGTGAAAGAGCTATACAGGTTCAGACCCCACTATACCTCTGTTTTGTCGACTACAAAAAAGCTTTTGATAGAGTACGCCACGAAGAAATACTAAAACAACTGCACTCCATTGGCGCTGATGAGAAAGACCTCAGACTCATGCAAACATTATACTACACCCAGCAGGCATCTATCAAAATCGGAAACTCTACAGGAAATTCCATTCCTATTAAGAAAGGAGTCCGTCAAGGGTGTGTTGCCTCACCAGATCTGTTTAATCTATACCAAGAAACAATCATGAGGGGCATAAATAATATGGAGGGAATAAAAGTAGGAGGTCACAACATAAATAATATAAGATACGCAGACGATACGGTACTCATTGCAACATCAGAAATCCAACTTCAAAAGATTGTTGACAAAGTGGTAGTAGATAGTGAAGCCAAGGGAATGGAAGTGAATATCACCAAAACAGAATGCATGGTAATACAGAAAAACCCCGAAAACAACAACACCTGCAATATAACGATTCACGGCGAGCAGCTTACCAACGTAGAAAGTTTTAAATACCTAGGTTCAATAGTGACAACAGATGGAAGATGTAACCGAGACATACGAGCAAGAATAACTCAAGCCAAAAAAGCCTTCATGGACCTGGGAAACATTTTGAAAAACAAACAAATGTCGTTCGGGATTAGATTCCGAGTCTTGAAGTGCTACGTGTGGCCAATCTTGTTCTACGGATGCGAAAGCTGGACTACAAATGCAGAAACACAAAAGAACATTGAAGCTTTTGAAATGTCGTGCTTGAGAAGGATGCAGAGAATATCGTATACCGCACACAAAACGAACGAAGAAGTGCTAAAACAAACATACCAACAAAGGAAACTAATGCCCTTAATAGTGGATCGACAACTATCCTTTTTCGGACACATAGTAAGGAAAGATAAGAATGAATACCTGGCAAGTTGTGGAAAAATACCTGGTAAACGCGCCCGGGGAGACAAAGAAAAACACTCATAGACCAACTGAAGGGCTTCACCAACCTAACAATCCAAGAGCTGTTTGAAAAAGCAAGAGACAGGGAGGAATGGAGAGAGATAATTCATGCAGTATCCGAAGCCTGGACCAGGCATGGAACCTAGAAGAAGAAGAAGAAGTGTAGGGAGAAAGGAACGTACACGGTTTTCGCTTTTGGTTTTGATGTCACTTCGAATAGATGCTGTGATGTGTTTATTGAGGGGATGTGTCTTACAATTTTTAATTTTGTTAAATGTTCGGAGACATCAACTTTCAAGTAAAATGTCAAAATTGTCTATTCTACTAGTATATTTTGATGCACTTTTAATAGTTCGTTTTAAGAGCATTTTATCGGCCATCTTATTGTCCCCCACCTCCAGACTGATATACAAAAATACAACACAATTTCAATGACTGATCTATAAAACAATGTGCATAGGCTTGAATTTATTTTAAAAGTAGCAAGTTTAGAGAGAAATGTATACGTTTGTTAATTTAAATTTAATTTGTTTTGTATGTTGTGTGAATTTCAGATTATAGTCTACGTCTACTCCTAAATAGTTGTATTCTGAAACTTGCTCTAGTACTTGATCTTTGACTTTTAGTGGATGATGCATGGTTTTTGATTTTCTAAAGTCTATAACTAATTCTTTTGTTTTACCTACATTGAAGTCTAAACAATTCCTACCATACCAAGAAACAAAAGGATTGGTTTAGGATTTAGGTTATTGATAGCAAGAGCTCGTTCAGGTATTTTTAGGAGGACTGTGGGATTAGTGTCGAGCTCACATGTTTTTGAAGAAGATTCTGAAATAATTTTAATGATTTCTTTATCAGACACTGGTTTAAACTGTATGAACCAAACGGACGCTATTATAGTCATTTTCAGTGTCGTCTCGAGAAAAAGCGTTATCCTGTACTGGGAAGATACTTCTGATTGATTTTATCTTATTTTCAAAAAGTTCAAGGAAGGTTTGTGGGAGTTGCTTCTTTTCCAAAAATGAGGGGATCGTGTCTGATTTTTTTTATTTCCAAGCAATTCATAATTTCTGGTCTGAAAAATTTGCCTAAAGATGGTGCCATTTCCAAGTTTTTCATTATAAAAAGACTTTTTCGTGTCGTTACAGACATGTCGTAGCAGAATTTCTTTTGATTTATACTCCATTTTGTGTTGCAGTTGGCCTGTCTTTTTCCTTTTATCTCGTTTTACCTGTTTAATCTTGCTTTAAAATCAGGCGGCAATCATGCGTTTGGTTAACTTTCTTTCTATAATAGTTGCGCGTGGGTTCATTTTTTTCGACATTCTTCATCAGATTGGTTTTATATAATTTTAAATATCAGAGCAAATAGCTCTCGTGCCGATGTTTTTCAAGGCTCTTGTCTGTCTTTTACAAAACCTTCTCCGTTACGGGGAGCAGGGTCACCAGAAAAAAAGTGAAAAAATGCGAATGACGAATTACATGATAATAGTACTTTAATTTTATGGATAATTAATTTAATTATCTGATACTTTTTGAATTTTAAAAATCCATCCAGTAGTTTTTTAGTTATTCAATAATTTTTCACACATTGTCTAGTGATTGGCAAGAGAAAAAAATTAGAATTTTGACTTTCGTTTTGAGGTTAGGGTTGATTGTTCGCTCTTATGAAAATACAATGAGCGGTCATCTTTTGTGTCAGTTCTATTTTTGTCTTTTGTAAACAAAGACAGAATTTCAAGGCGTAGTTGATCAGAGTGATGGAGCTGTTTTGGAAAGTGCTAATGAGAGTTACATAGTCAATCAAGTGTGTTTAGAAAATAAGCCTGCCAGGCCCAATTCTCGAAGTGAAGTAAAATTGTGCAATGTGCATGATGTGATGGATGAGCTATCAGAGTCAGATTCTGATGATAACATGTTATATAGAGTTGTAGATGAACACAAAAGTGAGAGTGGGTTTAGAATAATTGATATAAGCATTTTAAAAGAACAAATGTCTTCAAGACTTGTGTGTAATGGGTGTCATAGTACCGTTGAACTGAAAGAAACTGAGCGGCGTGGGTTAGGAAGTATGTTTGGCTTTGATTGTGGTACCAAAACTAGCCACTCTAAGCAGTTAGCTCCATTTTCATCTGATATTCTTATCAATGTAAATGACCCAGGTAGCCTTACTATTCATTTCTGAATCGTAGAACACCTCTCGATGCGTGGGTGGTGGGCATAGGGGACTTCAAGGACATTGTGGTACGATGTTCAGAAGCCTAGTTTTAAGAAAATAAAAAAGACTATTAACAAGGCTGTTGTGAAGTCTCAGGCTGAAAGTTGTTGTAAGGCGGGTGATATTGAGTTTCAAATGTCATAAAAGGGCGACGAAGAGTGGGGGGGGGGGGGGGACGAAGGACATTGACGTGTCAGTGCAAAGTGTGGGCAAGTAACGGCAATAGATTGTGTGGCAGGGAAAGTACTCGACACTGGTGTCAAATCAAAGGTATGTAAGTCGTGCGATTGGTGGAAAGCTAAGGATGGGGAGGAGTTTGTAACATAGAGAATAAAGCATGAAAAGTATTGTAGACGCATTTCGGTTCCATAGAGCCCGCTGTCGCACGCAATATAATTTTTTTCACGATCT
Source organism: Berghia stephanieae (assembly GCF_034508935.2). Lineage (NCBI taxonomy): Eukaryota > Metazoa > Mollusca > Gastropoda > Nudibranchia > Aeolidiidae > Berghia > Berghia stephanieae. Next base: position 62,823,835 of record NC_088360.1, on the reverse strand, counting down.
GCGGGAAAGCATCGTTTGCAATACACCCGATTTATCTGTGATGGCGATACAGATAGCTATAGAACCGTAGAAAATTCTGGGGTTTGATTCATGGACCCGGACTATGACGATACCCCGAGACTAAATCCGTAGTCTCGGACTAAAATGCCTTGTAAGATATTCATGAAACCGGACTATGCAAAGTCTGGGACTAAACGAAGGACTAAACGATAGAAATTTACACCGGCGATCGAGCAGGCGTAAAATAGCGTAAACTGGGACTGAATATCAAAATAATATGTGCTTCTCGCTGGGGGTAGTAAGTGTACAGCGCTTAGAACAAGGCTATCCGATCGTTTTTGATTTTGTTTTTGTTTTTTATTTAATTTTTTGTTGTTGTTTTGTTTGTTTGTTTGTTTAATTTTGTCTTTCTTCTCTTTTCTCGAAGATTCAACAGCCGCACACGCACTCCTAATTCAATCCCAAACACTCCCTGAGACTCCTTCCCCCATACTTTTATAGTAAATTCCTACTATTACTATTATAACTACTACTACTACTACTACTACTACTACTACTACTACTACTACTACTACTACTACTACTACTACTACTACTACTACTACCACTACTATACTACTATTACTACTACTACTACTACTACTACTACTACTACTACTACTGCTGCTGCTGCTGCTACTACAACAACAACAACTACTACTACTATACTACTACTACTACTAACTACTACTACTACTACTACTACTACACTACTACCACTACACTACTACTACTACTACTACTACTACTACTACTACTACTACTACTACTACTACTAATAATAATAATAATAATAATAATAATAATAATAATAATAATAATAATAATAATAATAATTTTATCGTACATTATTTTCTAGGAAGTTCACGTCTCTCACTGGCCTTATCATTTCTATCACACCATTGGGATCCTCGCCATGCTAACTATTCATTCACACTCCAAACATCATTGAGTACAGACGACACAATTTATATTGCATTTAAATTTCTTTGTTTTCAACGTTTATTGTTTATTATTGTGCTGACGAAGGGTTTGTACCCGAAACGCCCATTGTCTGTATTGTTCCCATCAGATGCCTCGCCATCATCAGTCTTTCGTTAGTATTTCACGATCCCAGGCTTCAGGCAGCCCCAACCGCTCTCTACTTAGACAACGCTACACCGTGGATAAGCATCATTTAAGTGTCATCGTTACTTATATTTACTGAAAATATTACACACACACACACACACACACACACACATTCTCAAACAATTTTTATAGTAGAGGCACCGCCTAGTGAAAAAAACTCCTCGCCTTTCACTTTCGTGTAAAAGTTTGGTTTTCTTCACAGTTGGTAAGCTTAATATCTTAGAAAATTATTTGATTCGACCACTTGAAGGTCATCCATAGGTCAGTAAACTTTAAAGTGAGGTCAAGTACTTTCACATTTAATTAGTTGTAAACTATTGATATTTTAAAACATCTCTAAGAATAAAAATACTCTCATATGTAATAAACAATATCCATATACAGATTTGGAGAAATCCCTTTCAACAGGTACGAGTTATAGCCCTTGATTTGAATATTTTTTATGAATCAACGGATTAATCTTTTTAAAGTAACTTGTTAAACGCGCTTTATTGTATACAACTCAAAGAATAAATGTTGCTTCTTATGATGTTAGTGACAAGCATGTAAAGTTACAAGTAAAATAAACAATGTTTGATTGAGTAATTGCCATTTGATTTTAAAAGGGGTCATGCCCTTGTGGGGGGGTGGGGGGGGGGATAGAAATGGAATTGTTTCACATCAATGCAAAAGTCTATTTTTTCGCATGATTGCTAAGTTAAATAAATTTGAAACATAATTCGTCGATTGGAATTTCATTTCGGCCAATTGAAGGTTATCCAGAGGTCACTTAAGTTCAAATTGCTGTGAACTACATTAAACAAGTAATTACTTTTAAACTATTATATTTCAAAACATCCTAAAGAACAGAAAAACGTTCATTTGTGTTCAACAATTTTAATACAAAGTTTTGTGAAGATTCCTCTCAATTTTTACGAGTTACGGCTCTTTGTTTGAGTGTAGATCACAAAATATATTCTTTATAAAATAACTCGTGAATACTACTTGAAGAATAGTTTGCTTTTATGATATTAATGGAAAGGGTGTAAAGATTTAAGCATATAAAACAATGTTTGATTGAGTAATCCCCCCTTTATAATGGACTCATGTTTTTGTAAAAATATCCCCCCACTTGTTAAACATTCGTGCAAAAGTTTCTTTATCTGCATAATTGCTAGGTTTAATGTCTTTGAGAAAATTTTGATGAATTAGAATTGCTATTCCACAAAATAAAGGTCATCCAGAGGCCAGGAAAGTTCAAATTGAGGTCTTCTACATTTAAATAACAGAAAAAACACTTTTATTTGTGTAAAAGAATTTCCATACACCGTTTGGGAAAATCTCTTACAATGTGTACGATTGCCAGGCTATTAGTGACAACTCTTTGGCAGCAGCAACGTCATTTCTCAAAGCGGCAAATGTGATGAGAACAAAATATGCACGCCAAGTCACTAATGCCATCTAGGACATATTGAGGAAACAAGCATATGCTGAAAATGGAACATCAATGGAAAATAAAGAATGGATTTCAACAATGTCGAAGAAATATCCCACCTTCACATTCTGGTCACTGGTTCTGGAATACCAGAGATACATATTTCTGTTCATTCGGGCTATCTGTGAGCGAAAGTTCAACATAATGATTAATGCTCTTCAAGAGTTAGTACATCTGTCTTTTGTATTAGATTATCAGAACTCCGTAAGATGGATTCCAGTATTCATTCGAGATTTGGAAAACCTACCAAATGCAGTCAGGGAAGAATTCCAAATGGGGCGATTTGTTATTAACAGAAGCGGTCACCGGTTTTCTTCAATACCTATAGATCACGCACATGAGCAGATGAATAAAAAAATCAAAGGTGTCGGTGGAGTCATTGGCCTGACGGAAAATCCTCAAATGGTGAATGGTGGCTGGCTAAGAATTTTGTAGAGCTGTTGAAGAGTTTGAAGGAATTCATTGTGATCTCGAAGAACTGCCACATCATGAAGAGGGTGGTACGTCTCAGCGAAGATTCCTTCGTCATGTAAGGGATTTGATCGATGCTGTCCTTATGAATGGCAATCCATTTGAAGAGCAGCTGAACGAACTTGTATCCCTAGACAATAAAGTGTGTGAATCAAGAAAAACAATCTACAATTTTACAAGGAAACAAAAGTCAAGAAAAAACAACAACAGTGAAACTGAAATTAGGACATCTCAAGCAACACGAAGAGCTTTTTGGGAAAACATTTCTACTTTTGGACAGCCAGGGTGGAGATCTAAACGAATTTTAAAATATGAATTATCAAGCTTTCCACCCGCTTGATCATCCGGAGGAAAGCTACATGCATGTCACACGTTTGATCTCTTGAGATGTCTGATGGATTCAACGACAACAACGTTTGATGATGAGCCAATATTTCCAAGAATTTAGAACTTCATCGTATTGGACGGCGGATATCTACTTCATATGTTGTCAGGAAAAACAACCAAAGAATAAACATTTGAAAAATATTTTTAAAAAGTCTTTTTTACCACGAAATTTACATGAATTGGATCGGGCATCAAGAGTAGATGTTGTTTGGGATCGTTATTTTCCATGTCCATAAAAGAAATCACTCGAGAAAAACGCGGTTATTTCAGTCGGCAACGTGTGACAAGTTTAGTCAAAGTTCTTGGAGACTGGCTTCAGTTTTTGATGAATGCGGACAACAAAAAAGAGCTCTTCAATTATCTGTCCATCAGACTTGCGATGGAGAATTTCAAAGAAGGGAAAGACCTGTACATAACAGAGGATGATTTTGTAAAGCATTTAGGTAATGGGATTCCGATGGGGCAATGCAATCACGAAGAAGCAGATACCCGCATATTGGCCAATAGTTTACACGCCCTTCAAACAAAATCACTGGGCCGCATACAGACCGGAAACACCGATGTTTTAGTCATCCCCTTGGCCAATGCCCGGCTAAAAATATGGATGCTAAATAAAAACCTGGACAGGCTATTACCTGAAATAGAAATGTGAAGCTTTCGACGCATTAGTAGAAAAATCTGGAAACAAAATAAGACCACGAGGCAGTCTGAAATATTCTAAACCAATACCCGGAATTCTGTATATCAATAAATACCAGGAAATGGAAATCCTTTGGCCACACTATACGGTATAACACCATCTGTATAACCACCGAGGAAGAAAAAGTAGAAGACAAGAGACCAAGAGACCGCCTTCAAAGATCATGGCTAGACTATTATATCAAAGGTTGAACAGGGATTACATGTGAAAAATGCAACAGACTGGTACAGTACTGGGAAGAACGGCTACGAGTATTATTTTCAGTAACAAATTTTAATGGGCGATAAATAATTGAATACCTTCTATTTATGTTGTAATCTACAAATAAGTTTAACTTATTCAGTAGCTTATATTTTTGTCTTTAAAAGTATTGTGTTATCCAAAAATTTCCAACTGTTTCACAAATACACACTTGTATTTTTTGTTCAATGTGAACAAAGGGCAATAACTCATATGATTTTTGACATAGAGCTAAAATTCTTTGTATACAAACTAAAAACATATTACCAAAGTTTTTTTTTTGTCCTTAAAGTGTTATAGATGTCCTATTACCGTTCGAGTTCTATTTATAGTAACAAAATTCAATGGGCGGTAACTCCGTGAACCGTGATCAGATTTATGTGCAATTCGGAAATAATGTTGTTCTTTGTGTGGGCTTCTATTTGTTCTTTTTACAAGTTATAGTCTTCTTCACAGTTTTTGTGATATTCCGGAAAAAAATATGCTTTTTTAAGAAAGGACGACGTAGATAAAGGACAGTAACTCTTTGAAATGTAGTATGAATGTAATATTTTGTTTGCATGTGATATATTTAAATCCTGTTTACATTTTTTTGTAATTTGCGAGTTATGAAATTCTTGATATTATGGGAGTTATTAGTTTAATAAATGAATTGACTATAATTTCACCTTGTTTGACATCTGTGTGACCCCCGAAAGGTCAGATTCAAGTTCCAATGGGACAAAAATGTTATTTCGTGTCTGCTTATCTGGCTTATGAAGAATGTTAAACTTTTACACAAATCCAAAACGCGAAGGGCCTCGGGGACCCTACTCATGTGACTTTGAGGAAACATGTTGCGTTACAAAAGAATGCGATTCGCTGGCAACACCATGAGTAAGAACTTGTGTTGCAAGACGCACACGCAACTTACTAAAAGGTAATGCGGGGGGTTTACATGTTTATCACTTAATTTGGGTACTATTCTTAGAGGAAATGTTCTGCTCTCCCTTTCATTAAATTCCTTAATTACGTCCCATTTTGCTGTCCCATCCTCAGTGAAAAAATCATGTTTCATTAAGCTGTTTCTGACATTTTTATGACACGCGGAGGGTCAAACATGACAATATTTTTTTCCTTATCAAAAATAAAAAAGGGTTTTTCATGTGTTATATTTAGTGATCTAAAGACGGCTAGGTAATTGGACGCTGGGCCAAAAATGACAGCTTTTGCGTTAAGTAGTTTTTAAAATTGAAATAGCTTTATACATTAATAACTTAAGATTCGTCATCTTGATTGTGGAAATGGTGAGGATATTACCAAATGGTTTATCACTTGCTGGTATGCCAATGTCACAATAGTGTTCAAATTCCTCGACGTAATCTTTCTCTACGTTATAAGTTTAAGACATTTAAAGACATTTTCAAAGAAATTTCATCAAAGATAAGTAAACAGTCTGTCGATTTCTTTCATGTTAGAAACGTTTTCCTTGAATGTGTCTAAAATTTGAAACGGGAAACAAGGATATATTTCAATTTTTCTCATTATTCTCCTCAGCGGATCAACTGAAGGGAGGAAGAATTCCTTTTGCGATATTTCATAGACTTTAGGGGATGCATGGTACAGCAAAAAAGCAAAACTCTTATCTCGTCCATACCATACTCTTCCTTTTTGACACGCTCATGTCTACTTGTTGTGAAAAAAAAGCATGTGCTTCCTTGATTAAATATTTAGCGGATAACCTTTCTATGTTAGATATTTCTCTTTGTGATGTATTGTAGGAATGTGATTTTGCTGCTCCGGGTCGTTTAACTCGTTTCTCTGACAGTCTAGTTGCATTTTTAAAGACTTTATCTTTGTCTTAATTCAAGTTTTCTGCCTTAGAAACAATGTTGATTTTTTGTTGCACTTTGACAGGTTTTGTGTTTGTTTTAACTATCTTGTCTTTAGGGTTACATTATGATGGTGTTAATGGTTTTGGTGGATTTGAAATATCAAATAGAGTTGGTATAGCTTTCAATGGCTTTAAGCGTTTTCTTAAGTTTGTTGTGAATTCAGATGATTCAAAATGAATAGAGCAAATTACGTTTCCATTGAAGAGTTGCTTTGCGGTTTTATTTAATAAATCTTTTCTCTGGGTTCTAATTGATGGACCGGGACTATGATAGTCTCGGACTATAGCAAAGTCTGAGACTTCGTAGTCCAAGACTTTGGGAAGTCCGAGACTACGAAAAGTAAGCTATTCATGGAGCCAGACTTTGTCCCTGACTATCAAGTCTCGGACTACGTGTGCGAAGTCTCAGACTACAGAGGTCAATCTATTTTAACTGGGGATTCCTCGAAACGTATCACAAAACGTCATAGAAATGTGTTTATTTTCCAGCTGCGCATGCGTCATATGAATTAAAACAGAAATCATATCTATTACTTCTTTGTGTTTGTTTTGATCGCCCCCCCCCCCCCAAAATAAAAAAAATAAAAAAAAAAAATAATAAAAATAAAAATAGTGTGAGACAAGTTTAGGGGTGTAAAAATTGTTTGAGATAATGTGTGTGTGTGTGTGTGTGTGTGTGTGTCTGTGTGTGTGTGTGTGTGAAATGTTTTTTAGTAAATATAAGTCACGATGGTACTTAAATGATGCTTATCCACGGTGTAGCGCTGTTATAAGTTGATCGGTGGGGGCTGCCTGAAGCCTGAGATCGTAAAAATACTACCGAAAGAGTGATGATGGAGAGGCATAGGATGGGAACAATACAGACAATGGGCGTTTCGGGTACAAACCCATCGTCAGCACAACAATAAACAAAAAAAAACGTTGAAAACAAATAAAAGGAATTGCAGTATAAATTGCATTATCTTTACACAACAATGGTTAGAGTGTGAATGAATCGTTAGCGTGGTATGATAGAAATGATAAGGCCAATGAGAGATGTGCACTTTCTAGAAAATAATGGAAGATAAAAGACATAATAGAAATGTAATAGTAGAAGTAATAGTAGTAGTAGTAGTAGTAGTAGTAGTAGTAGTAGTAGTAGTAGTAGTAGTAGTAGTAGTAGAAGTAGTAGTACTAGCAGCAGCAGCAGCAGTTGTAATAGTAATAGTAGGAAGTTACTATGAAACAGTATGGGGGAAGGAGTCCCTGGGGAGTGTTTGGAATGGGCAAGATGAGGAGTGTATGTGCGATTGCCGAATCTTCGAGAAAAGAAAAGAAAAAACAAAAACAAAATAAAACAAAAAATCAAATCAAAACCTGTCGGGTAGCCTTAGTTCTGATCGCTGTACACTTACTTCCCCCAGCGAGAAGCACATATAATTTGGAATTTAGTCCCAGACTACGCTATTTATGCCAGCTCGATCGCGGGTGTAAATATCGCCCGTTTAGTATTTTGTTTCGTTTCAGACTTTGCATAGTCCGGCTTCATGAATACTTTTCAACGCCTTTTAGTCCGAGACTACGGATTTAGTCTCGGACCATCGTCATAGTCCCAGTCCATGAATTAGACCCCAGGGTTCTAATTCATGGACCGGGACCGGGACGGGACTTGAATAAAGTTTATTATTTCTTTATTTATTTTAGAATAATGTAGTTTGTTTTGTGTTTTTTAATTATTATATTTTCTTATCTAATTTATCTCTCTCCTTTATTTTAAATATAACTTTGAAACGCATCATTCCACTAGCGTTCTCCCACTTTCATTCTCTCTCTCTCTCTCTCTCTCTCTCTCTCTCTCTCTCTCTCTCTCTCTCTCTCTCCTTTCCATTGCACGTACACATGCACACACATACACACACGCACACACACATGAACAATTTTTAACCTATATTATTATGACAATCTAATATATATATATATATATATATATATATATATATATATATATATATATATATATGTATGTATGTATATACATATACATATACATATATATTTATATGTATTTTGTGTTTACTTGAAAAAGGCCAAAGGCCGAAACGTCGTTTGTTATGTGTTGTTCATTCATGAGTCAGATTTACTCCCTTAATCTTTATCTCCAGTTAAACACTATCAAAACACCGACTATAACTTGGGAGGTAGTCAAGCAAAGCATTCCCTACAAATGTAACCTGTGCCTGACAGAGAAATTGGAAATACTCGTACACAACCAAAGAAACAACAACTTAAACAAAAGATCAGAACAACACAAAGGGATAAATACACCCCGCCCTATTATTATTATTATTATTATTATTATTATTATTATTATTATTATTATTATTATTATTATTATTATTACTATTATTATTATTATTATTATTATTATTATTATTATTATTATTATTATTATTATTATTATTATTATTATTATTATTATTATAATCATCATCATTATTATTTGTAATGTAATTAAGGTGGAGAATTGATGTTTTTAAAAATGTAATAAACTTATATAATAATCTCCACCCCACACGAACGTTTCACACTGGTTGTCAGATCCTGCACTCATAGAATCGCCCTATTATAGTCAGAGTTTTTAGTAATGGCGCGTGTTTTCTTTGTTTTTCTCAGCTGCCCCTCTATCAAAAGTTGTAGAATTTGTGTCAACCTTTGTATCAATTTGTCTTAACTGAATCTATATTTTGGACCGTGTTGATGCCATATCAAAAAAGTTTTCTTCTTTATGACCTATAAAAAAAAATTACTTTAAACCCGCAGTCATAAAATTCGAGATTTTACACTGTAAAAAATGTAAATAAGTTACGCATCACAAAATAGGAGATGAATCATCATTTTTCCAAAATATCTTGTGCTGATACGTAGTTCCAGCTAGTGATTATGAGTTCACGTCATACTTGTTTCCGAATAAAAACAATTCGTTTTAACTGCTATAAACCTACAACTTATGTAGTTTGCCTTAAATTTTGAATTTGTGACTTATTGCTTATTATCAACACCCTGTCGCAATTACCGATATGAAATCACTAGTTTTAAATCATTTGAAATACTGATTATAATATACACAATATTGTCATATTAACATCGATTGCTGTTTATATAACTTTGTAAAATCGTATATATGCACGAACGTTTCACAGAGCATTTAAAGGCTTTTAAAACATGCGCTTTTAAACTTTACGATACGACACTACACTCTCGTAAAGCTGCGAAAAGAAATATTGTTGTATCTATCGATAAGTCATTAAAGAGGACGGGTATAGAATTGGAATTTCACAACCAACCCCGAGAGGATGATTATCGAAATACGACGGAGAGATCACCAGTGTAGAACGACGTGATAGGAAAAGGATCCAAGACAACTTTGATATGGATATCATCTACAGATGTATGGAACTGGGTGAACGTAAACATACATCCGACAAAGGAATGGACGTCTGATAATTCAGGTAGAAAAAGACTCATGAGTTCTTGCAGGTGGTGAAGATACTGGGTACTCTTTGAAGAATGCCATACCATTTTTATTCTTTTCTGCATCATCTGGAAGGTAGAGACTATTATTCTGGGGTTAATGCAGAGGTTTTTGAAGACTGGCTAAAGAACCGTTTGCTGCCTTTCCTCGAAGCACCCAGTCGCAATGGACTACATTACAATTCGGTGGCCCATGATCACCTCAATGCTCCAACTTTGGCACCTATAAAAAAAAAAACTTTTGATTTCATGGCTTCAATCAGACAGCACTACATATTCTGACTATTTATCAAAGGCCCAACTATACTCCTCGTGAAAAGAAACAAACCAGAAACAGTTTTAAAAGAAGACTGTCTAGTCAACGAAATTGACACGAGGTTGCGCGACTTCCCAAATATCATTGTGAGCGCAATCCAATAGAGCTCATTTGGACGCAAGTAAAGGGAAAGGAACAGCAGATTTACTCTCATCGACGAGGCAATAAATGATATTATAAGGGAAGACTGGATGCTCCAACCTTCGCAAACTGGAGGAAAATTACATTCCATTGGATAGAGTAAGCCACGAAATTTTTCCATAGTCGTTTTTTTTTCTTTTCCTCATCCTCGCCATTAGAATGTGATGTCCAGTATGTCTTTTTGTTGTTGGTGTTAATGTTGTAGTTGTTATTGCTCTCTTTACATATTAAAATTTGTGGAAACAATGTATCATAAATTGATGAATTTCTACTTTTGACCAGTTTACATTAAATTTATGTAATCCTCTTTGGCATAAACACAAGCTATTTCTATAAATTTCGCAAAATAATGTTGAAAGTGTGTAGTGTTCGCTTTCATTTGTATTCATCAGTAATGATAGTTATAAAATGTAGGTGTCTGATAGTTGAGGGTTGCCTTTCGTTCCTTCATAATCAGATTACTGAATGTATATCGTTTAAGTTTCAATTAAGCGAACTTTCCATTTTAACGTATTCCTTCAAAATGGATAAGCGGAAAAATCATAATTGTAAATCATCTATGAGTTACGATCCTTACCTGTATCGATTTCAATATAGCTGTTATAAGCGAAATCCATCCCTACTGTTTTACAATTAATGAAAAAATATTTTTTGATTAAGACAAATTGATTCAGAGGCTCATACAAACATTTGCAGCGGTGCATCGAGGGATAGCTGAGAAAAAGAAGAAAAACACGCGCCACTAATTGAAAATCTGACTATAATTAGAATTCAATTATGTAGAGGTCTGCAACACTTATGATTTCCTCGTTACATTACATTTTATTTAATTAGCACTAGTACTATTTTTATCTACCACTACCCCCCCCCCCCCCCACCCGTATTTTTTCACGCAATTATTTTCCACACTACAACATCATAAACACATGTATACACCACATACATACATACGCACACACACACACACACACACACATACACACATACACACACACAATGAGAAGACACTACAACATGCCACTACATAACATTGGCCAATGAATAACATACACACCGGAACAATAACATAAGGACAGAAAAGCACCAACAACGAACTCATTTGAAAGTACACTAATGACCTATTATTGTCGACGAAGAGATGGAAACCCATCGAGGCGATCGTCTCGATAGAATAATGTGAGTGTTCCTACTTTTAAAATAAATACTACACAGGCACTTAAGAATAGTGCAATTATAATATTATTATGATTGATGCATATTGAAATATCTTATATCAAATGGCTTATTACAAAAAAACGTTTAATTTAATCTGGAATAAAAAACATTTTTTTTTTAAAAGTGGCCAAATAACTTGTCGTTGAAACATCAATCGATTAAAATGACCTCATCTTGACAGAAGTACTTAGGTTTTAGGTCAAAATTTATTTTTAAAATATTTTTTTACTTCACATTACTGCAGAATAGTGCGGCTATGTGGTCTAGTGGTGTGATACTCGCTTTCGGATCGGAAAGTCCTGGGTTAGAGCTTTGCTCGGCACATAGTTGAGTCCTTGGAGAAGGCTCTTTACTCACATTCTCTCATCGTACACAGAGATAAAATGAGTACAAGGCCGTTAATAGCGTTGTCTCTGTCCGAAAAAAAATTGTAAAATCGCCTAACAGGGGTCATTTCCCGTCCTAAATGTTAATTGTCCTGTGGGCCAGGGACCCCTTGTAAAGCGATTTGAGCACGTATATAAAATAGCTCATTTAAAATTTTTTAAAAACCTACTGCATACGTAACTCGGGAAGAACGAAGAAAGCAAGCTGAAGCAACCACGCTTTGCCGTTCAATAGATAGGTTGACCAGCAACAGTAAGGGGAAAATCCAGAGGACACGATCACATATTCCCAATTCCACGCTCAAGAGTGTAATGCAATGAGCAGTGGTTTTCTTTTTCTACCAACGATTAGAATTTGGAACAGCCTGCCTGCGGATGTAGTTAGCTCTCAAAAACTTGAACAGTTCAAAGACAGAATCACTTCTGTATCACTCTAAACATCCACATGCTCAATGCACACCAAATTCTGCGATATACACCCCAGTTGGTTTGCAGATATGCAGGAAGAAGAAGAAAATGTCGTCTTTTGTTTGATATGAGTAGAGTCGTCGCAATTAACAAAAACATTAAAGAAGTAAAATTTCGCAATCGTATTTTCTTACCTGCTAGGATCTAAGTTCTCCCATAAAGAATCGAGCTGTTCTTGCCTCTTTTTGGCTCTAAGCATTTTTCTTCGTTCCTTTCTGTATCGCTTATCATGACGATATCTGGAGAAACAATAGAACATATCATTATTATTATTATTATTATTATTATTATATTATTATATATTATTATTATTATTGTTATTATTATTATTATTATTTTATTATTATATTATTATTATTATTATTATTATTATTATTATTATTATTATATTATTATTATTATTATTATTATTATTATTATTATCACGTGGAAAGGCTCAGAGCGCTTTACAGTGGCATCAATAATTCAATTTGGAAAAGAGCAAAGTTTTAAGATGCTTTTAAAACATATCTTTCGATGAAGAATACCGATTTTTGTTCAAGGTTGGGACGTTTCCAGAAAAAAAGATCGACCTCCACATGACATTTAAGCGCTCGTTTCTTGAGTAATAGGAATTTTCGTTGACGTGTGTTGAAACCTTTGAATCACTATCTCAAAACTTTGTACAATATTAATATTAGCTTCTTAACAGGAAGTCAATGAAGATTATTTTTAGTAGATGAAGAGAGAGAGAGAGAGAGAGAGAGAGAGAGAGAGAGAGAGAGAGAGAGAGAGAGAGAGAGAGAGTTACAATAGTCAACTTTTGAAGGAACCAATGATGTAATCAAGGTTTATGTCACATCTGTAGTGATGTAGTTTCTAATTTTACCAATTCGGTTAAGTTGGAAATTTAGGTATTGAGAAAGATATTTTATGTGCTGGTCTAATGTCATATTCTTATCCATGAAGATGCCGAGATTTTTATAAGTGGATTGACTTTGCACAATCGAGACATTTATGTTCCATTTGATATTTCAACAGACTTTTTAATATTGCGATGACCTAAAATGACAATTTCAATCTTTCATCATTCAACTTTAATTTATTTGGTATCATCCAATTATTTACATGAAAATATCAAATTAAGAAATTAAGGAGCAGGCACGAGTGTAAGATAAAGAACTGAAAAAGTGTGTATGAAAGGGGCCAGACAAAGAAAGAAAGAAAAATACAATTTTAAAAAACTCATCCCAGAAAATCAGTTGACCACTAGTGGGGGCGAACCTCCGACCTTCTGATCTGGCACCTTTCATAGACACTTGTTCAGTTCTTTACGCACTTTTCGATGGTAACTAACGTTTGACTTATATCATTTTGTTCACATGCCATGGGTGCGATAAAAAATTGAAAACGTTTAGAAGCCTATATCCGCGACCATACCAGATGGAAGCCTGGAATTTCACCATAATCAAACCAATTTATTGAAACTTATGTACACAAAAATGCAAAAAAGTAAATATTGAGTAAATATTTATTTGCAGAATGTTTTAATACCTCAAATTTGCCATATCGAAGATTTTAACAAAATTAACAAATTTAGATGTGATAAAGATTCAATTCCACGAACTTTGAATTGAACTCTTTTAGTTCTGCTTTTGCGTAAAACGTTGTGTCACATCTATGTAGGAGGGGGACAAATAGGAGTAGAAAGATAGAAGTCAAATAGTTTCCCAGACTAATGTCTGGTGCGGCTTATATTTTTTCCCTCTTATTGTCGGGTAAAAGCTCCTGACTGTCATGGTCTCAAGTGAGTAAAGAGCAACTCGACTATGCATAAAGATAGAATAAGGCCCCAGAATTTAATAGTCACTATAAATGAAAAACAATTAACGATTTGTTTAAGATGAAATAAAAAGAAAGATGAAATTTAATTAAATGAGATAAATATTGATTGTGGCAGTTGCAAATAGAAATGTGAATATATTACGTAACTTATGATGATATAATATCAGGTTTGTAAGGTTACGTTTCCAGGCAGTTGAAAGGCGTGGATTCTATATTCCTCCGACAACGGGCTCAGGTTTGTAAGGTTCCACTTCCAGGCAGTTGGGAAGGGGTCAATTATACATTTCTTCCAGAGCGGGCTCAGGTTTGATCCTTAATGCTTTGAAGATTGCACTGTCAAAGGTAAAAGTTCCGGCGTCTTGATGGTGTAGATAAAATATCCACAAAGTACCAAAAGATAAACATCTTCAAATATATCAATGTATGAGGAATAGAGCGGCTGGCCGTCCTGCATAGATTGTAGAGAGAAGTGAGTGTAGAATAATAGACCTATCAGCTTTTATAATAAATGGCTACGTGACAGAATGTAGAACGAAAAGTATTCACTAATTAGAAATATTTCGAGGGAAGGCTATAAAAGGAAAGATGATCTAATATTAGAAGGTAACGTTTACCTAAGCCTACCGAAATATAACTGGAGTGAGATGAATTCAGTTCTTAATAAAAATAAAATTTAATAAGATAATTGTGAACAATCTTTACTGTGACACTGACATTTGACTGATAGTAAGAGAATGTTTTGGGTTTAAAGACATATGTAATAAAAGTAGTGGCAGAATATTGGCACGTTGTATAGGGATAGGTAGGTTCAGAAGTTAAGTATTAATCCCCGTTAAAGAAAAGTATTTTTAATATAAATCAACAGAACAAAATAACACATAATTAGCCAAAGAATAATAGTGCTGGTTTTAATTCATTAAATGTATACTAAGAGTAATTAATCTTCATCCCGTATCATATTTTCATTTTCTTATTGGGTGGCTTAACTTAAAAGGAGTCTGGGCGGCGCGAAGGGTTTTCCGTTATAGCAGACAGAAGCCGTTCTGGGTCAGTAGTTTCAGTGAACCGCTTTCCAGATTTCCACTCTTGTCTCCTTTTTGTAGCCAAGTTCTGGCTGGTTAGTAAGGATCTGTTGCGTTGTTGGCCTTTCGGCTTGGTCCCTCTCAGGCTGTAGGTTCACTCAGTACCCTGATGTAGATGTGGTTAATAACAGCTGCAGGTTTCGTTAAAAACCGATCTGTGAAAATACCGGAGCAAATCTTTGATTAGGCTGCAACATTTTAAAATTCTATGGATACTGGGGTCGTGAGGGATTTCAATTAATACCCTTGACATCATCACTATTTACATGTGTTAATCCGTAATTTAATCAATGGGACACTTCGAGTTAGTGGGATGGGGAAAGATATGCATCATGAGAACATAATAATCCATGCATATACATACTAAATAGAACTATCGAGTATTTGCGATAGCACATTGGTAATTGTAGTTTGGGCAAGGTAATTCATTCATTTGGATGGCTGTACATATTATATATACAATATTATAATATAATATATATATATATATATATATATATATATATATATATTATAATATAGTTATATATATATATATATATATATATATATATATATATATATATATATATATATATATATATATATTGAATCGTGTTTGATACAAATATGGTACGAAAAGTGCTCGACATGTAGTAATGGAGCGAATTATTATTTAAAATATTTACCACAATGTTTGGGACAGTCTACATCAATGTTTCAGGCTTAATTTGCCATCGTCAGGACTGAGTTGTTTTTCAACAACTCAGTCCTGACGATGGCAAATTAAGCCTGAAACATAGATGTAGACTGTCCCAAACATCGTGGTAAATATTTTAAATAATATATTTTAAATAATATATATATATATATATATATATATATATATATATATATATATATATATATATATATATATATATATATATAAAGATAGTGAACGAATTTTTTATAGTAACACGAGTATCAATTACTGATAATAACATGTGATATTGATTTCTGTTATTTTTGGTTGTCTACTTACGGCAAGGCGAAAACAGAATATTAATTTTCACTCCTACACACTAGTTTAATTGGCATTAATTAATGGTAACACAATGTAAATCTATTACTGACCCTCGTCCACACGTGTTTATCGCTAGTAAGTACTTTCGGTTCCCTATAGAACTGTGAGCTCAAAGTAGATGAAATGGGAGAGACTTTATTTTTCCACTGTCTTAGCTTATATGAGTTTCTGTCGGGAGTTGGATAATCCCAAGGAGCCAACAATATTCCAGGATTTAGGTTTGCCTGGTTTACTATTGGTTGTTTTCTGTAGACCAATCTTGTTCTGGGTGTCGCAACTATAGCGTCCGTACTCTGGTGAGTTTCTAATTAGGTTGGTTACGTGCCCGTTACCATTAATTATTTCGCACATGCTCACACATAGGTGAGGATTGAAGCAGTCTTAATGCAGTTGACATAACACATGGCCCCTTTTTAATTGTGCCCAGGCCTATAACGATTAAAACATTGCGACGCTGCGATAGTTTGTATTGAGATTATGTACTGATTTATTTACAATCCAGGGAAAGTTGAGGCTATTGAAATATATAATTACACGTCGTTCGACACTTACGGGTACACTGTTTGACATCTTTGTCCATATTATATTATTTTATTTAAGTCAGAAGTCATTGGAGATAAATCAAATATTGTTTCTGCGTTGTATTGAAATCTATGTAACATTGATAAAAAGGAAAACGTATTCCAGGAGATATCCTAAAACGTAATTTGTTTTTCTACTAGACGGGTAAATTTCTACGCGAGTCACACAACACTGCCAATATCAAGACACAAGTTTGGAAACTTTCGATATCGTAATTTTTCTACGACTTTGGTATAACCGGCATATTTTCTAAATCTTCTTAATAGTTTCCTAGATTTTTAATAAAACATAGCAAGTATACACTTACGTTAATGTTCTTTTCCCTTCGAAATTTTCCACTGTTTCTGATTTCTTGATCGTATTGAAATAGAGTCAGAATTTTTTTGGTATTTTTCGTGCACCCTAGATCTATATTTGTGAGCCGTCTGGGAATAGTTGGTAATCGATGTTACATTTTCTTATACTTTTGATGAGTGGCTGCGTAAATAATCTAAAGAGGATAGGTCCTAATACAGAACCATGCGGGACTCCATGTTTGAGGTCCCAGGCCTCTGTACTCTCACTCTCTGTTTGCAACATTTCAGATAAGAATGGATCCCGTTCAAGGCGATCCTTTTAATTCCAAAACGGTTTTGAAATCAATCAACAAGGATTATATGGTCAATCGTGTCAAAGGCATCTGATAAATCAAGAAGCACTAGGACAACAATCTTCCTGTTGTCCATTTCAAGTAGCAAATCATCCGTTGCCCTTAAAAGTGCCGTTTTGGTACTGTGCCGTGCTTTGTATACCGATCGGAATGACCATCTCATATAATTTGCTTCAATGTGATCTAATAATAGTTTCAAGACAACATTTTCTAGAATTTTGGAGAGAAAGTGCGAGTTTTAACTCGTTGATATTGAGTTCTTGCTGTTTTGATAAAAGTTTAACGATGGCCTTTGAATATGCTCGGCACTGGACCTGTGAGGAGCGAATGGATGATTATCTTAGTTATAAATAAGATAATATTACATCCAAACATTCTTTTATAGATCTGTGGGAATGGGATCAGTACATATGATTTTGACCGACTAAGTTGGATGATAGTTCGAATTTCGTTTGAGTTCAGTGCCCTTGAATCGTTCATTTGAATCTTCAAAAGCGAACGGTGGTGAAAGTTTATCAAAAGTTTCTATAGTGTTAGCTATTTTGTTTTCAAAGAAAGAAGCGAATACCTCACATATATCTTTGGCGATTCCTGGTAGCATTTTTGACGATTTTGAATTACGTAGTAATTTTTCTGTGATAGAAAACATTTCTTTACATGTCCTTGTGTTCTTTAATTTCCGAAGATGGTGTTGCCATTTTCCTTTCCGGATTGCTATATTCACTTGGTGCCTTTAAGTATTTCTCGATGGACTTCAAGTTTTGTTTTCTGCCACAGCCTTTTTCGCTCTATTTTCATTTGAGACCCACGACGCGCTCGGCAACAAGTGACAGTGTGTTTCCGGAATGGAGCATGGTGGTCACGGACCTTTTGAAAAGAAGTACATAATTTATGTGCCCGTGTACTTGCACTTGAGATGTTACAATGTCTCTTTTAAACTCATAGAGATCAATTTGAGTTTTCGGTCTTGATAAAATTGCTCGTTTTGGTCTTTTATTTGATTGTAAATGCCGTGGAAGGTAAGCAAGAAATGATTAGATAACACAGTGTCCGTGGTCTTTTTATCCTTAGGACTGCTTTTCTCTCTTGCTATGTATAAATCTAAGCGATACGAAGCTTTATGGGTTGGTTTGTCAATTAGTTGTATCAGATTGTAAGTTTCCAATAATGGTTTCATCTTCCTAGCATCAGAGCACGATGATTCATTCAATATGGAAATTGAAGTTGACCTTAATGATGAAAGGTGTATTAGTTGTAGATCTTAAATGGGCTAAATTTTGTCAAATTTATCAATAAATGTTGATGTAAATAATTTATCTTATTCGGTGTGGGAGCAGCAGCTTCTTATGGTTCTCACACTACTATATTATGATGATCGACCCAATCAGCAAAGTCCGGTCCGCATTCGTGCACCATCGCGAACCCGCCTGGTAGCATCGTCACAACACACCGTTCAACTAGATGCTCTGCTGTTTCGTGTTCTTGCCTACAAGTAGGACAGGTGGAAAACTCCACTGATGAAGCGCTTTGCTGTGAGGCAGCTCCTCGACCGAAGCCGATTCGCAGCCACCCAGTGTCTCCTCTTACTGGTATCGAAGTCTGGCAACTTCTCACCAAGCTTAGAGGAGTGTATGTCCCCGCCCCCACGAGGGATTGAATTCGTCCAAACCGACTTCCATCTCGTATATGCATCTCTGTCCGTAGTCAGGGAAGCTGCGTACAAGGGTTGCCGGGACTTAATTCTGCTCGAAACGGGGGCGCCGTCCATAATGCGCTTCATTAACTCTCTCGCTGATCTTATTTAGCCAGTCTATCGTAATCGTCTCCCTCCGGACATAGGAGGGCTGGATTGCTGCAATTATCTGGTCCCATTTTCTAGGCATTTCTGCCTGCGTTCCTGACACTATATGCATTGACTTTCGAAATTCTACATCTACCTTCTCAACGTTTCTGCTTCTACCCCACACTGGAGCGCAATACCCTGCGCTGGAATAGCCTAGTGCCAGGGCGGACACTCTCAGGAGTGCTTGGTTAGCGCCCCAAGTCGATCCCGCCAGCTTCCCCAGAAGACTGTTGCGTTTCTCTATCTTCCGGGCAACTCCTTCGAGATGCAACCGGCTGCGGTCCAGCGTCACCCCTAAGTATTTTGGATGCGGGTCATTTGGGAGCGGCTGGTCCTGGACGAGGACGTTTAGTTTGCGGGTGTGCCATGCACTGCATAGGTGGAATGCAGTGGCCAAGGTTTTTGAAGTGTTCATCTTTAGGTACCACTTGTCGAAGTAGGATTTGAGTCTGGTGACGTCCTCTCGAGACGGGTCCACACTTTACTTTGAGTAACGAGTGCCCAGTCGTCCGCGTATCCCAGCCTCAGTGAGGAAGTGTTGGGCATGTCGCTAATGTAAACGTTAAACAATATTGGTGCTAGTACCGAACCCCGAGGGACCGCATTCTTCAATTTCCTTACTTTACTCGTAGCGTCTCCCAGCGCGATGTGGAATTGTCTTTCCCCTAAGATTGAAGAGAACAAGTTCAATGTCTTTTTGCACCTTATGATTTTTGCAAGTTTGAGCAATAATCATTCGCACCAGACCTTATCGTACGCCGCCGATAGGTCTATAAATACAGCACCTGTTTGTTGTTTCCTCTCTAACACTGCTTCAATATGCTCTGTAAGGGCAATGACCTGTTCCGTGGTGCACCTCCCTTTCCTGAACCCCGCCTGCTCGGGTGGCAGGGCAGCGTCTATGACCGACCCCTATCGGTTTAATAGAACTCGCTCCAACAGTTTGTAAAGACAGCTCAATAGAGATATTGGTCTGTAACTGTCGGCTTACTTCGCCGATTTCCCTGGCTTCAGGATGGCAACTATCTTTGCTTGCTTCCACACTTGTGGGAGCTTTCCTTTTGCAAGGACCTCAGACATTGCCTCTGCCAGCCAGGCCCGTGCCATGGGGCCCAGATGCGTCACCATATCGGGATATACGCCGTCTATCCCTGCTGCTTTGCTGTTCTTTACATCGCTAATGGATGCACCCACTTTTCGGGAACTGAACGGGGATGCCCAGTCCGACTCATCCGCAGGTAGCGAACCAAAATCGTACGGTACGCCTTGCGGACACCACGCTGAAAAGCCAGATTAGGGACCCGTTTGTTACGGTTCTTTATATTCTTGGCAATTGTGTCTGCCTCACATGCCGGTGCAGCCTTCGCGTAATTCCGGTCCGGGTCCAATTTCTCTATCAGACCCCACGCGTGGCGGCTAGAGTGTGTAACGTCGAGACTTTCCAAGGTCTCCTGCCACCGTTGCTTCCCTCCTTCTGCCAGAGACTGAAGTAGTCTATCGGCTACTCCTGGGACTGGGTCTGCTGGTACTCCTTGTACAACTTTTCCTACTCTTCCGTCCAGCAAGGGATGTAGAATTTCCGTTTGCCCCGTGGAATAGAACGTTGAGCGCTCTTAACGAGTATCCTGTTAAATCTGGTTATATTATCGGACGGGAGATATGGCAGGTCAAACCTGCTCGATATAGGAAATGAATTCCTCCCAATTAGACTTCCTGAAGTTCCATCTGCAAAGTGGGAGAGACTTCACCTTCGGTATTGTCACCCCTGCTGTGACAAGAACCGGCCTATGCTGGCTGTTCGGAAAGTCCCCAAGGACTGTTTGTTTCACCTGCAGCGGTTCGTCGTTCACACCTTTCGTAACGAGGATGAGCTCTGGAGTATACTCCTTCTTATGGCAGGTACCACTGAAGGTGCCCTTGGCTGTAGGGTCGTACACTAGGTGTAGATCATTACAGTCCATCCATGAGCGGAGTTGCCTTCCTGCCTCGTTGTAGTCCCCGTAGCCCCATTCGTGATGGTGGCTATTAAAATCTCCCAGACCGATGGAAGGATGGCTAACCACCGGTAATAGTAGTAGTAGTAGCGTATGGCTACACCTCCAAATGTATTTCGTCAACCCAGCTTCTAAAGTCTACCTCCACCCTAAGGATGGTTTCATAGCCACCTTCTAGTTTAGTGACTGGACAGTGGAGGACGATGTGATCGCTGGTCTCTGGGGCTGCCTGGCATTTCTGGCAGGTATCACTGTTTCCAAGTATCCATCTGCACATATTTGATGCAGTTCTGCCATGTCCAGTTAAGAGGCGGTTTGAGGAAATCCAGTATTTCCTGGCGTTATTGAATGCAGGCACTATTTTGGTGGGATCTTTAATGATGTTTCCTCCTTTTGGTGTTTCCCTGTTCCACATTTCTCTTCAGTTTTCCTCCACACTGAAGGCTGCCATTTTTGTTAGGTGGAAAGGTCATCTCGATTTAAGTCTAGTTGTTGAAGGTACCCCCTTTACGATTGATTTTATGGGAGTGTTGTCTGTGGCTTCGTCAATTCTTGCATGCATCCTTTGATTAGCATCTTGTCTTCTTAAACTTGGTGGTGCAATGCCGCTCAGTGTTGGAGCCACTGAGTTGGAGTTGACTTGAGACATCCTGTTATAATTCTCATTGATTCTCTTAATCGGATGTCAATGCGATTTATATGTGGGCTCCTCATCCAAACAGGGCCACAGTATTCTCCCACACTATAGCACAGTGCCAAATCAGACGTTCTCAGCACCTGTGGTGAGGCTCCCCAGGTGGTACTTGCGAGTTTTCTCACCAGGCTGTTTCTTTTTGCGATTTTATTTGCGGTTCCTTCAATGTGTTTGTGATAGTTTAGCTGTGTGTCCAATGTAATGCCAAGGTATTTAGGATTGGGGTCTAGGGGTAGTATTGAGTTACGGGCTGTGATCTTCAGTTCTTTTGTTGCCTATCGATTATTCAAGTGGAAGTTTGTGGATACTGATTTGGTGGTATTTATTTTTAGGTACCATCTATCAAAATATTGTTTCAGGCGGGTGGTGTCTTTGCTTAGAACCTCTTCGATCTCTTTCCAGTTTTTCGATTGATAGGCTAAGGCCCAGTCATCAGCGTATCCAAGTTTGAGTGCTTCGCAGTTTGGCATGTCGGAGATATAAACATTGAAGAAAGTTGGTACCGAAACTGAACCTTGTGGTACCCCATTTTGCGTGTTTTTGCTTTTGTTTTCTCCCAATATGACGTGGAATTGTCTAGTGCCAGTCATGGTAGACAGCAGTTTGAGCGTCTTTCTACAAGGAATCATTTTTGAGAGTTTTAACATCAGCCCGCATGTCCAAACAGTATCGTAGGCTGCAGATAAGTCTATTAGAACTGCACCAGTCTTCTTTTTGTTCTCAAAGCCTTCTTCAATGTATGAGGTCAGTGCAAGAACCTGTTCACTTGTGCTTCTTTGTGGTCTAAAGCCCGCTTGTTCTGGTGGTATGCAGAGATTTACATATGGGGTGATTCGCTCTAATACATAGCCATTGGTTTGCCTGGTTTTAATATGGCGATTACTTTGGCATGTTTCCAAATTTGTGGATATGTGCCCTTTTCCATGATGTCTGTCATAGCATTTGCCAGCCAGTCTATTGTTTCTGGTCCAAAGTTAGTAATCCTGTCGGGGTATATTTCATCAATGCCAACAGCTTTGCCATTTTTCATTTTCTTTATGGCTCCTTGCATTTCATTAATCGTTATTGGGACACTTAAAACCATGCAATGGTCAGACAACGTTTTCAGGGTCTTTTGATATTCTTCTCTTATTTCTTTTTCAAATTGATGTTTTGGGGTGTGTTGTCCCCGTGTTTAATTTCTTTGGCAATTTCGTCAGCTGCAATCTGGGGGTGCTGATTTTGTTTGACGAGCTTCAGGGTTTAGCTTTTTGAGGGTTTGCCATGCATGGCGGCCGGAGTGACTGAGGTCAAAGTTTTCAAGAGTTTCTACCCATCTGTCTTTTCGGCTTTCATGTCGTGTGTTTAGAAGTTCTTCTCCAACCTGTTCATCGTGTGTCTCCTCATATTTTTTCAGCAATTCTTTGCTTCGTTCATTCCAGCATGGGATGTATTGTTTTCTAATAACCCTGGGTATGTTCTTCATTGCGGAGGTTAGGACAAGTTTGTTAAATCTCCCTATATTCTCAGTTTTTGGGAGGATCCTTCTGCAGGTTTTGTCAATTTCATCAGCGAAAGCTTTCCAATTTGCTTTTCGGAAATTCCACCTTGTTATGGCCATTGAAATTCCTGTTCATCATGAACAAAGTAGTGTGGCGCCCGGGTGGCGGTGGCCATTCAGGCACCGGGTTGGATTAGTCAATTATCGGGCGAGCAGCTGAGGTGGCTCGCTGGCTCGATACCCAGGATGGTGTCGCGGCGGTCAACAACGGGGTTTACAGCTTTGCCCCTCAAGTCAACTCACCAGCGTCAAGGTAGAAGATCCACGAGGGGGGGGGGGGGGCGATACATGCACACATGTATAGGCAGATGATGCAAGAACGATTCAATGCGGAAAGTAGCCTTTTCGAATGTAACAAAATTGACTCTGGTGCATGGTGTCCTTACAGTCTGGGTCCATGCCAAAGTACAAATACCTCTTTAAAAACCCAATCTCATTCATTTTGGTATGTAAATGAATAGTGACCTCTTCTTTCAGCAAAATATGCGCAATCTATAGCATACATGAATAAATAAAAATAGATAGTGAAATACAGTATGTACCCAGACTTTGTGGACACGTAATGGCAAATTTCATATTTCTATACACGAAAACAATGCCTCCTCCTCTAGGAAAAAATATTTGATTGAGTAATCATTTGATAGCACTTCTGTCCGTGTGATTATAGCCACGTTTCTGTACAACAAAGAATGCCACTACATTGCCCTTCTCAATAATCAGATCTTTTATATCTTGACTTTTTCCATGTGTTGATTCAGACAACTGATGACTACATTTCATTCTTTGATTTTACTATTCATTGATACGATCCACTCTTCGTCATTATTGTTTTCATTAAAGTCATTCACAAATTCAAAAACATCGATGATTGTGGGTGGAGTTCTCGGTGATTTCTGGTGTGTTGGTGGTTGACGACCAAGCAAAACTTTAATCGCCCTCAGTTTTCTTCGCCCGCCCCTTGACCTCGCTTATTCGTTTTAAAAATAGATTTATTGTTTACAAATGGCACGGTGAACATATAATCAAACATAGATAATAAAATGGCTGATGTTGTAGAATCAATTTTTAAAATTAATTTCATAACATGCAGGATTGTTAAAAATCCTCTTAAAATCTTTAAAAGGGTACAAGGTGATATGACAATGATCACAGTATATAATGCAATTGAGAATATAGAGTAAATCCAACACAAAAGGTAAAAATAATCACAGCACATTCGATACAGATGCCTGTTAGGCGCACAAACTTATTATTATTTCCATCATCATCATCATCATCATCATCATCATCATCATCATCATCATCATCATCATCATCATCATCATCATCATAGTCATCATCACCATCATGATCATTAACATCATCATCATCATCATCATCACCATCATCATCATCATCATCATCATCATCAT
Organism: Berghia stephanieae; assembly: GCF_034508935.2. Classification (NCBI taxonomy): domain Eukaryota; kingdom Metazoa; phylum Mollusca; class Gastropoda; order Nudibranchia; family Aeolidiidae; genus Berghia; species Berghia stephanieae. The sequence continues at coordinate 62,798,819 of NC_088360.1, read as the reverse complement.
CATCATCATCATCATCATCATCATCATCATCATCATCATCATCATCATCATCATCATCATATATATAATAATAATAATAATAATAATAATAATAATAATAATAATAATAATAATATAATATATAATAATAATAATAATAATAATAATAATAATAATAATAATAATAATAATAATAAATATAATAATAATAATAATAATAATAATAATAATAATAATTATAATAATTATTATTATTATCATGACAAAGTAGTGAGAGCACCACTAGAAGTTACTGCTACACTCAGAGAATAATAATAATTATTATTATCATTTATTTTATTATTATTTATTATTATTATTATTATTATTATTATTATTATTATTATTATTATTATTATTATTATCCCTTTATTGCATAAACAAAAACTGGTGGGGTTAGTTCGTTGTAACTTTGCATACAGCACATATAGGGCCTAGAAAGAGGATTTTCACAACTTATAGGTCACCGGGAGCATTAGGAGCCTTGGGCTCATGCGTCTAAAATATTAGACATTATGCATTCCAGGTTGCGGAATTCGACCGTTATAGAGACAATGAAGGTTATATTATAGCCATCAACACAAGACCTCATATAAAGAATTCCAAGTTTATTTCATTATATTTTAATGTTCATGTAGCATAGATTTATCAATTTTCATTAAATTTATATTACCTTTTGAGGTGTTTTTACCATACATTATACAATGAGCAGGACATAATATGATCAATAAACAAGCACATGAAGAACAACAAAGACATTGGAAATACGAATTCTATATGTCTGCCAACTATATTTCAAAACTTGCTTACTATCAATGTAGAGTAGAAGTAAAATTCAATGTAAATTAATTATGTAATTAATTAATTTATATATTTTAAAATCTAATTTATGTATTTACATTTATTTATTTATTTCTGTCTACTGTCCTGTCAGTACCAACTACTTTTTTCGGTTATGGTGAAAAACATAAAAGCAATCATCTGCCTCACCAACAGGGGTAATGCACAATACAACATTACACTTCCTGCATTTAAATTGTGATTTCCTGCTACAGCCTGGCAATTTGCATCTTTGGGGAAATTTGGCTTCTTTATCACGCATTGAGAAATGATCCACCTTGTCATATCTAACAGCCTCATTTACAGCTCTTACTGAGCGAGTATCACTGTGAGCAACATCAGGCATCAATTCAGGGACAGCTTGAATACTTTTTATGAAACCTTGGGCCAGCTTGAGTTTAAAAGCACATAAAGAAATTGCACAGTCTGCCTTCTTAGCTTTGTACAAGAGCCATGAGTTTACTACACATAAATCCAGCAGATGGAACAGGATTCTTTTATACCATTTTTTGCTTTTGAAATCCATGCGATAGAACTCGAGCAGCATGTCACACTTATCAACGCCACCCATGCTTTGGTTGTAATTTTTTATAAGACCAGGGCACTTGACGTAAATATATTCCTTACGTGTACGGTCATATCGCCTAACAGTATGAGTCGGTTCAACCCCGTGAATATTTGATCCCACTAAGACTATTTTATTATCAAACCATTCACATAATAGAATGGTGCCATCACTATCACTCCTATAATCATAGGAACCCCTACCACGTTTTTTCAAATCTTTCATGGCAAGCAGTGGGCACTTACGACTTCTATTTGGCCTTACAGTACATGTGGCATTCAATTTCCTCTCCTTCAGCTCAACAAGAAGTTCAGGGCAAGCAAAGTAATTATCAAAAAAAATATAAGAGTTTTCAGGTTGATTTTGTGTGAGGGATAACACGACTTCACCCGGTTTACCTACAGGAAGAGACACATTTTCGACAGGATTCACTGTGTTGTCTCCAGCAAATTATAGACAATGGACATAGCCTGACCTTCCCGCATGCACCCACACTTTGTAACCCCATTTCTTAGGCTTTTTCATCATATAACATTTCAACCCATGACGGCCTTTGAACGGTATCATTTGTTCGTCTATAGCAACAAATGCTTCAGGCTCAGCGTTTGCAGTAAACGATCGGTTTATAATGTTTATGAGAGGTCTTACTTTATGCAGCCTGTCATAACCGACTTCACTTTTACCTTTCATAAGGGTATTATCATTGCAATGAAACAATGACATAATGTCCTCAAACCTATTTACTGTCATTGCATTTGCAACAATAACTTGCCTAGTGCCCGGGGACCAATACATTCTCCTAGAAGGTAAACATACAATGCTCATGTACATGCAAATACCAACAAATGTTTGCAATTCTTGCACATGGATCTTGGTACACCTTGTTCTTCCACACTGGTCCATGAATCTATTGCTTTCGAGGGTAAGCAGTTCAAAAGCATCATTGTCAAAGTGTGCCAGAAACATCTCCATGATTGTTGTAGCACCAGCAGCCTTCCCTCGTGGAATCAGGTGGTTTTCCAGATTTACATGGGCGGGAAGATCTTTCTTTACCCAATGGAAGTGGTGCCCCATCAACCATAGTTCTGGGTGAAAAACAAAATAAGAAAACGATACCGTACCATTATAAATCAAATAAAGAAAATCATACATTAAAAAATTTACTTTTCACTGTGGATGAAGCACTGATTAGTAAACATTATAAGACTTCAAATTAAAAATCAACAAGTTTGATCCCTTTTGCCCTTCATTGCGGCTCGAGAAGTATTCCTTTCCATTAGTTAATTTAATGTATTTGTAGCCGATAAAGCCAAACAAATCAGTTCGCTGACACACTTTGGGGAGTTGTATACATGGCAGGGACAACATTCGCCTTTTATTCAATAATGGATTAAACTATTCTCTCACCTTTGCCGTTTGCTTGGTTGTGATTGAGTTGGGTCATTCAAGTCATCATCGCATTCTTCAACATAAGAATGGTCAGGAGATTGGCCATCATCATCATCCTCGTCACTAGTTGTAGACGTTTCATCATCTCTATCGGGTACAGCAGGTTCAAAGTTTGGATCTAGCTCGTTATCCGTATCATCTCCATCAAGACGCTCATCTTCACTGTCGCTTGGTATGTCATTTTCAAACATTTGAAGCACCTCGTTTCCAGAATAAAATCTGGATTTAGGACGAAGACTGAGAAGAAAAAAAAAACAACATTTGGACCTTTTAGACAAGTAGCTTGAGCGAAAAAAGATATACAAAAGTATTCAAAAATACATTTATTTATAGAGAGCTGCGCCGGTGTTACCAATACTTAGCTTCTATAACCAGGACAAATAATTCGTTTGGACAGAAAAATAAATAAAAACTTACCGCTTACCGTCAAAAGCAGTTTAGATTTGAAGATACATTTGTTTTCTATAAAAAAACATTCGGTACTAGACAATCCTTGATGAATTTCAAAAGTTGTGTTTGAAATTATATCCTAAATATTTAATGATTCAATCCTCGCTAAATCGTGTGTTTTTCTCGTCTGACCCATAGGTTGGTGCCCCCTAGTTTCCATCCGCCTGCCGCGCAATAGCCGCGCAAAACAAAGGTTTTTAAAAAAGTTTATTGAGAAAAAGATACGGAAAAAAGTGTCCCTAGATAGGTATGCAATTTGGTGCATAAGTGCAGTAAAAATTGGTGCGCAAAATTAGTTCGTAGAGGATGCGAGACTGTGTGGTGTGTGTGTCTGGTGTGTGTGTGTGTGTGTGTGTGTGTGAGTATGTGTGTGTGTGTCTCTTTCTTTCTTCCTTTTTTTTGGGAGTGCCTACGTACACGGTAACGGGGCATCTAGCCTCAGGATCTATGTACACGTAAACCGGTTTACCGTTGCAACATTCTGTCAGTGATGGTCCTCGCTGTCGTGACCGCGCGCGCTCGTGTGTGTGTGTGTGTGTTTGTGTGTGTATGTGTGTGAGTTGTTTTTTTTAAATCAAAACAATTTTAACCATTAATGGCGAGATTCCATCTTACACTCCCCAAACTCCAGATCTTAGTCTTAATGTTATCATTAAAAGACAAGCTTTGCGATTTATAGTTTAATTGAAGCCCGAGTCGAAATATACTCTTACTACTGCTCTCTTGGTGGAAACGATTTATTCTGCATAAGCAATCTGGAGAAAAAAATCAGTGTCACTGTAAAAGGTTAAAATTTCACGAAGTACGCTCCGTGAACACCGCTGTAACAATCCTTTGATCTACGTCATCAGGCAACCCATTGTTTCTTTCATCTTTACCCATTCCCCCTTACTATCCCCCCACCCCCCCGCCCATCTCTCTCTCTCTCTCTCTCTCTCTCTCTCTCTCTCTCTCTCTCTCTCTCTCTCTCGTCATAATGTTATCCCTTCCCCTTCCCATCTCAATGTAAAATGAAAACGTTCTGTTGTTTGCAGATACATGTATGATTGTTTTGTTTTCTCTCTCTCACTAGGCTAGGATTAAAAACCAAGACATCAGGTAATGGGTGTCTAATGCCAAAGTATAGATTCTCTCTTTGGCCAATTTAGTCACGCATGTGGCAGTCCAGCTATTTACTGTGTTCTGCCTATACCACACAATAAGTGGGATTTTGGGGGGTGGGTACGAAAGAAATCAAGGTCATAAGTAACCGTGCACAAGAGCTGTATAGGGAATTGGTTTCTGGGGGTCTTGCAAATACCAAATATTTTATGGAAAGCTTTTTCGAACTCCAAGACGTCTGGTTTGTTTTGCTATCTTGGAACAAACGAAACAGAGATGTCTTGATGTGTGGCCTAGTTGTCTGATTTTGTGACCTGGATGTAAGGTTTTGTGACTTAGATGTATCCTTTTGTGTGTGCAAGCCATGCGGGTAAGTACGGCGATAGCTTGCCAGTTGAGGAAAAAAAAAGGAAGAAGCAGCGTATCCGCATTTGAAAAACAAAAACAAAAAAAAACTGAAAAAACAAAACAACTTAACCTTTTAAAGGCGAATATCAATCTTACCTGGACCAAAAATAAAATCTTACCGTTTTCATCAAAAGACAAAAAACAAATTACAATTTAAAAACTTGAGCTTTTATATAGAGCAATATCCACCCAACGTGCTCAAAACGCTTTTTATCAATATTCTTACTGCTCTTATGGTGGAAACGTTTGTTTTTTCTGCGTTAAAAAAATAATATAAATGAAGACTATTATTTGAAAAAAAAAAAAATCAGTGTCACTGGCAAAGGGTTAATTGCAGTACTCCTGCATCCAGTGAGACTCCTACGGCACTTGCTAATCATAAAAAAGGAAATAGCAGCAATCAACAATACTAAGGTGAAAAAAAAAAGAAGAAAAAAAAGGTGGGTAGGGGGGAAGAGCAAACCCAGTAGCAATGCAACCTTTTAGCGGCGAAATTCGATCTTTGACCTAACACCAAATCTTCTATCATCAAAAGACAAGTAACGGCAAAACTATTATAGACAATTGAAGTCCGAGTTGCGATAGTCTGACTACTCTCTTGGTGGAAACGCTGTATTCCCCGTTAACAATAATAAAGATAAAAGCAAACTACTATCTAAAAGCAAAAAATTAGCTTCGCTGTTAAGGGGTTAAGAACACCTGCAACTGCAACTGCCAGCATCCTTGAGATGTCTACGTCACCAAGGTCACCAATCGACACGTCTCCCTCTCGTCGGCATGCACCCCCCCCCCCCCCCCTTCCACTCTCACGGTGGTGGTGGCGGCGGATAAAAAAGGCCTTTTTTTCTTTTATTCAATCAACTTGACTGCTGGTGGACCCTAGGCCTCTCTACAAGTCCAAGAAATAATACTCACTTTTTCTCTTCGCCAACGAAAATATCTACCCCCTACCGGTCTAATTATTTGTAGCAGACGACAAATTTCTCAAAAAGGTCACGTGACACTGTAAAAACAACACAGGAAGTCCATGAAAGCTTATTTACGACATTTCCTTTGAACCGTGTAAACAACAAAATTTCGTTTTCATTCGACTCAACGGGTCAGATTGGCCGGTATTTTTTTAACGAACTAAAGTTCTGAAAAATCAAAATGTTTCTTAGAAAGTTGAAAGATGCTAGTTTTTGAAACAGAGGTAGGTTTTTAAAAAAAATCTTTATATTTTACGTGAATGCATGCTCAAGGCGAGTTGGACGTGCAGCGGAGGTTGGTCGGCCAAAGGCCCACCTCTCTACTTATAAACTTATCTTATTTGCTCATGTAATAAGTTAATCAAGCAAACCACAACAGTAGACTAGGTCAAATTCATAAGAGGTAAACACTTAAACAAGTTACTATGTATTAGTTATCCTCTGTGCATAATGTGCAAAATAGTAGACACGTCTATTTTTAGTAACAGGTCCGGTTTGCAGGATGTGTAATATTTTAGACATGTCTATTTTTAGTAACATACCCGATATGCATGCTGTGCAATATTTTAGACATTGGAGATAAAATGCCGTTGTAACATAACTGTCACAATCTAATGCTTTATGTTCGGCCATAATAAGCTTTAGTATGTATATTATATAATAGGCATGGTATTAAGAGGGTTTTATAACTATTTGAATGATATAAATGGTTGTAAATGTGCTTACCTTCGATTGTTGTCAGAGGCCATCTTCAAAACGCAACAGCGAAAAAATGAATTATTTCCCTTGAGTGACTTTTGGCGCTTTTGTGAAAAAGAGGTAGAAGAAGTGTCTACAAGCATAGCATTGGTAAAATGGGTTGTATATTAATATCAAACCCTCATGAGAACTTCGTCTAAAATATTAGACATTATGCAATAAAGGGTTATTATCATTATTATTATTATTATTATTATTATTATTATTATTATTATTATTATTATTATTATTATTATTATTATTATTATTATTATGATGATGATGATGATGATGATGATGATGATGATGATGATGATGATGATGATGATGATTATCATTATTATTATTATTATTATTATTATTATTATTATTATTATTATTATTATTATTATTATTATTATTATTATTATTATTATTATTTTCATCATCATCATCATTACTGTAATTAATATATTTTTTCTTACTTCACATCCATAGATTTAACGAACCAATGGAAATTATTGTAAACTGTCTGGATTCTCTGAGTGTAGCAGTAACTTCTAGTGGTGCTCACACTACTTTGTCATGAGGATCCACCCAATCACGACATTCTTTGCCGCACTCGTGCACCGTCGCAAACCCACCGGAAGCTTCGTCATAACAACCGTGCAAACAGTTGCTCTGCGGTTTAACTGGTGTAAAGTCCCCACCTCTTGCTGGTGGAGAAACCTGGCAACTTCTCCCCCATTTCGAGGAGTCTATGTCCCCGCCAGACAGCCCTTCTCCTGCATTAAATAGATAAATGATTGGAACCTCCAACTCAGCCATGCTAGAGACCGATCTTGATTTATATTCAATACAGGCTACACCACATAACAGCTGCACTGGTGAGGCGGACAATACTATTAAAGGTATAAAACATTTTTCAATCAATCCTTATTTTAAAAAAAACAACACTAGTTAAATGGTCTCTGTGGAGTGAAAATATTGTTGTTAAATATATGTACGCATCTAAAATTTATAATCTCAATTGATAATCAAAAACAATTTATAGTAACATTGTTATACAAATAAATGATTCAGTTCTGAATTAAAAAGTCAAATATAACACAGTTCGTTAGTGAAACAGTTCCGAATATTCATTTATCAAATGACTACCTAATTTAATATTCTGATTATCTAATTCATTGCCTTTGATAAAATATGACTATGATAGGAAGCCATTCGATAACATACTGATTTTATTGGATAGAATGCTTGTTTTCTTGTTCCTCAACCAGACTTCGAAATACAAGCTCAAACTGACCACAATGATCGACCTCAAACCTTCCTCAACACAATAAATGAACAACTATCGGACAGCATTGGGTCAAACACTTCACATAAAACTGTTGATCAAGGTATTGAAAATTTGTTTCCATAAATAATACAAGGTTATGAAGACTTATAGTCTTTCAGCTTTAATCTTTTTTGTTTCTTTTGTTTTGTTTTATGCCTGTAAGACAAATTGATCTAGCTATTTCAAGTGTTTTAATCTTAACTGCACACGTCTTTTTCCTTCCTGGTAACTGGTTGTAAAAATGTGATTATAAGTCTTTGCGTAATGCAGAAAAAGTACATAAAGAATACAAGCAGAAATGCATACGGGTGCTAGATGATAAATATGTACTAAACTGATTATAATCATCATTCCAAAGGCTTCGTATTGTCAATGTTACTTATTTATTTCTAGGAGCAAACAATCCAAGACGACTCAGATGAATCACTTGGATACGACAGATGACCAAATAGTAAACACAACTGATCGGCTAATTAAATGTAACAAAACTGATGATAAACAAAAAAGACAAGCCGGATAATTTTATGTTTGGAAGATAATGCAATTCATCAAAGAAATGCAAATATGTTGAAAAGGAAGCGAATATATTGAAACAAAGATGTTATTGTAAGGGAATAGGAACCAAGTGTATCGAAGTAACAGAGGAAGACAGACAGCATATTTTTCATGTCGATATCCGCTCGTCGGAAAATTCTACTAAGAGAAGATCAGTTTTAAAATATTTTTTCAAACTAAATGGAGTGAGGAAATCAGTATGTTTTTGGACACACTCCCACTAACTGACAGGACTGTTCAGAGCTGGTGCATGAAAGATGCAACGCCAAGCCACGAAAAGAAGCGATCGCAACATTATGATACAGAAAACACATTGTGTTGATCAGTTTTTGAAAAAAAATCAACACTATGACTTCCACTATTGCCGGAAATCGACAAATAAATTGTACGTGGAGCGCGTATTCAGGTCTTATACAGACATTTACAAAGCGTATAAAGATAAATGCTCCGAGGATGGCATCACAGGTATTGGTCGACCTTTTTACGCAGCTTTTTGAAAAGAATAACATGGCTTTATTTAAGCTAAGAAAAGACAAATGCGATGAATGCCTCAAACACGAAAGTGGAAACTTGATGAAATGGCATGGAATTCTTATCGCTAAAAATGGGACACAGCTCGGAGTGAAAAGGAAAAGGATAAAGCTCAACGAGTAACAGATACGTCATTGATCTCAATGGATCTACAGGCTGTTTTATTATCTCCATAGATTCAAGCCTCTGCACTTTATGACAGGACTAAGTTGACAGTTCACAATTTCACGATATTTGATATGGGAGTTCTGAAGTGGATTGCTATGTTTGTCATGAAGTAGCGGGAGGTCTAACCGCTAACTAGTTGTGTAGTTGCCTCTACAACTACTTATGCGCAAAATTAATAGCTGGTATTTACATCAATTTAATAATCTACAGCGATGGATGCATCTATCAAAATAGGAACAAGAATGTTGAGCTTTTTTGCAAGGAAGTATGGCGTCACAGTCGAACATAAGTATTTAGAGAAAGGACATACTCAGATGGAGTGCGACTCCATACATGCAGCGATTGAAAGACAGTTGACAAAAAATGGCCGACCTTGTGACATTTTCACTCCATCTGACTACATTACAAGTTTAAAAATGTCTCGTAAGAATGAAGACACGACTCCATACAAAATACATTACTTGCCATATGACTTATTTCAGTCATTTGATGAAGTAACACCCTTAACGTTAATCAGTCCAGGGAAGATGGTAGGAGACCCAACTGTTACTGACCTAAGAGCCCTTCGTTGTGAACCATATAGAAATATTCTGTTTAAACTGAACCACCCTGACAACTGGAATCTGCTTCAATGAGCAACTTCTCTTGACCACCCAACTCGGCTTTACGCCAGTGAGAGGAAATACTCTACAGAGAAATAGAACCATCTACAACAGATAAAACCAACTTTGCCAAAAGATGTACATGGATTTTACGACAATTTGCTACACTGATTGGATTCTTACAAATATCATTGTACTTGATCTGTAACTTACTTGGTAAATATAATGAAAAATCTATTGTGTTCATAGTTAATTTTGCATTTGTTGGATAACGAAGATTGAACTGAGCCAATAAATATATAAATTAATAAAAATAATGAATAAATCATGAATGGAAATGAAAGATTAAAAAAAAATATTAACCAATAAAAAGGTGTAAAGAAAAAAAAGACCAAAAAAATAATTTGATTCCAAGCAAAAACGCCTTGATCTTATGGTAACAAAAGACCGATGATGGACATGATTCAATTTTGCTAAAACGTTGTCTGAGGTCAAAATTTATAATTGCAATAATGTTCAATGTTTACAATTTGTTCTCAATCTACATTGTTTGTTAACATTTTTAAAAAGTCACTTTCATCTTTCACAAACCTACACCTTGATCACGGACACCAAGCCAATAATTAATATTTTAATCCCATGTCATGATAATGAGGAATCTTCTTTTATTCCCCTAATTTATAAAATATTAGTAAAATTTCGTTTGTTTATCACTGTTGTTATTATTATTATTATTATTATTATTATTATTATTATTATTATTATTATTATTATTATTATTATTATTATTATTATTATTATTATTATTATTATTATTATTATTACTCGTAAAAAGCCCGCAATTTCGCGGGGAAAGAACTATTTTCATTCGATACTGTACTCACCATCATTTAATGAGGGCAGATTGGTAAACAACGTTGTCTGTGTAATTTGGTATTTCTTCGGTTGATTTTTCTGTGTGGCCCAATATGAAGTGTAAGCCACTATAGCCTCTGACCCGTGACACAGCAACATACAGTTGTCCGTGTGTGAATACCGGTTGTGGTAAGAAAATCCCCACCTTGCTTAATGTCTGCCCCTGAGACTTGTTAATTGTCATTGCATATGACAATTTTACCGGAAACTGTCTTCTATTTATAATAAATGGTAAGCCTGAATCAGTTGTCGTCAGATTGATTCTAGGGATAAACACTATGTCGCTAGCTCTACTAATTATCTTGGCTTCTAACACTTTTGAACCTAATTTAATTATTAACAAACGGGTGCCATTTAGGAGGCCTGATTTAGGATTTATATTTCTAAGCAGCATGACTGACGTGTTGGCTTTCAAATGTAATGCATGTGGAGGAAGTCCGGGAGGTGTAAGTTCGTTCAAGAATTCAATCGGGTATAAGTTGATGTCAGAGTCACTTTGAATGGAATCAGCACTGCGGTAAATTTGTTCAGTTGATGAGGTCAACCTGGACAGAACGGCTGCATTTATTTTGTCAACATGTTCATGGGTTAAGTCAAAATTGCTCTCTCTGATAGATAACGTTCATCCGCAAAGTTCAGATTCAAATCATTGTATACAGCATTTATCAAGCATTCTGGGTCATTTTCAGGAAGGCATAGCGCTGTAGGTAATTTAACAGAATACTTTCCTATTTCGCTGAAAACCGGCTCTGTACCATTTCCGATGCGGAGAAGCCAATTTGCAAAACAGTTATTGTCATCAGTAACCCTCATGTTCTTGTTCATGTGAAAAATGGTGACAAAATTCCAAATAATTGACTTGTTAAGTGTGACACTTAATATATCGGCTTCACTTCCTTTGTTAACAACAGGTAGAATTTGCCGAAAATCCCATCCAAGTACAACCACTTTGCCCCCAAAAGGTTTTGAACTACCTGTTATGTCACAAAATGTCTTGCTCACACATTCAAACACACGCCTGTCCATCATAGGTGCTTCATCCCAAATTATGAGAGAACTACTCTTCAGTAACTTAGCTGTGTCTGATTGGCCACTGATGCTACAGGTGCTGTTGTCCGTTATTGGAATTGGAATTTTGAACGTTGAATGTGCTGTTCTACCACCGTGCTGACAAAAGATCAAAGGTGAAAATACAAATTTAAAGAATACTGGGGATGTAGGAGCTTTCGGAATGTCTCCCCTTTACTTAACTTATGGAAAAACAAACACCTTAGCACCTTTAATAACACTTATGACTAACCTCTCGAGCTAACCCTAATAGGAAAAAACAGCTTTCGGACTGCTTTGCACTACCTTTCAATACTTAACAAATCACAATGGCGGCCGAAAATCAAAACAATGGTCAAATTAGGAAATTTTAAACTTTCACAAATCTATCAAGGTTTGTTCTAGAGTTTTTAAAATACTTCTATATGACAAACTGAATAAATAAATGCCTGACAAAATATCAACGGTGAAAATACAAATTTAAAGAATACTGGGGATGTAGGAGCTTTCGGAATGTCTCCCCTTTACTTAACTTATGGAAAAACAAACACCCAAGCACCTTTAATAACACTTCGAGCTAACCCTAATAGTAAAAAAAGAATCAAAATGGCGACTGAAATAGCTTCATGTGATCAAGTGAATAATATCACTATGAATGCCACGATTTGCTGAAAAATGCCAACACACACACACACATGTATACACCACACACAACACACACACAAACACACACACACACACACAAACAAATCATAACAAAACTGATCACCGCTAAATCAACAACACAAAGGAAGTAATAATAATACTTGATGTCATAAATAGATGACGCAAATTGACAACTTTTTACAGTGTCAAAATTAGTTGATTTTGGGAGCCAAGTGTCGTCGGTACATATTTTATGATATTATCTGTTTGACTCAACGAACTATCAAACTGACTTTAAATTATAAAATGAAACCAAGTTATCTGTTTATCTATCTGTAAAAAATACATTTCTAATTTTCAAATCTTTCAGTAGAGTTGTGCGCCGTATCAATTTTTTTATTGACTCAAATAAGCACAATGTTCTCCACGATGCTATATTTTTTAAAGAAAGGATTAATATCATCATCATCATCATCATCATCATCATCATCATCATCATCATCATCATCATCATCATCATCATCATCATCATCATCATCATCATCCGTATTACGACTACGATGATACCACTAATGCTGGTCATAATAATGATGATATTACCAATAATAATAATAATAATAATAATAATAATAATAATAATAATAATAATAATAATAATAATAATAATAATAATAATAATAATAATATCATTACTAATGATAATAATAGTAATATAATATAATAGTAACAATAACATAATGATAATAATAGAATAATAATGAAATAAAATAAAATAATGATAATAATATAATAATAAATAATAATAATAATAATATAATAATAATAATAATAATAATAATAATAATAATAAAATAATAATAATAATAATAATAATAATAATAACAATAATAATAATAAATATAGAATAATAGATGAATAGAGATGATGATGATGATGATGATGATGATGATGATGATGATATGATGAATATGATAATATGATAAAATAATATATGATAATAATAATAATATAATAATAATAATAATAATATAATAATAATAATAATAATAATAATAATAATAATAATATAATAATAATAATAATAATAATAATAATAATAATAATAATAATAATAATAATAATAATAATAATAATAATAATAATAAACTAACCAATCAATATTCACGAAAATATATATATTATTATTAAATTAATATTATTATTATTATTATTATTATTATTATATCATTATTATTATTATATCATTATTATTATTATTATTATTATTATTATTATTATTATTATTATTATTATTATATTATTATTATTATTATTATTATTATATTATTATTATTATTATTATTATTATTATTATTATTATTGGAGTTGTTCTTATTATCATTGAGCCTTACCTTCAAGATTATCAAAAAACCTTTCAACTTTACTGTATCTTATAAAATATCTCAATATTAAAAAAAAATATTCTATAGTATTTATAAAATATTTCAGCTGTATTAACCTAACCTATTGATCCATTGTGTAGAGTATTGATGGTAACGATTAAGCAGAGAGAACAGAACCTTATTTTGCTTTCAAGCGTTTTCAAATTTTAAAATCTTGCTGTAATTTTTAAAGATTCTATTTAACTTTTTTTCAAATGCTAGTACAAGTTAAAAGCCTTATTACGAAGATCCTTAGATGATCTAAATTTAGACAGCTATCACTCCATGTCATCGGTATTGGCTCCTGTCTCTTTATACAATAGATTCATATTTCCAGTGTGCTTAGCATATACTTTTACATAGGGAAGTCAAGAAAATATGCCAAAAAACTGCTTTTTTGGTTTTGAACATGAAGGAATTTTGCATTAATATCTTTTGTTACAGTATATACCCTATAACTTGCCAATATTTTCTATATTAAATATATTTTATTCTTTTCTTTCTTGTTCACATTTATCAATAGGCAGGATAAGAGTGCTGATAAAACTCTAATTGTAGCTGATTTGTAATATTAGTATAATTTGATAGTTTGGTCATTTGACCATGTAATGTTACAGTTGCAATTGAAAATATAATATAATCTATCATTTGTTGTACATGTTTCACTAAATGTAATATGTTTTGTTTTCTTGTTTTTAATACATGAAAAATTACTTTATATAGTAAAAACAACTTTTTGGTTTTAAAAAATTAATTACAGAAACTAAATCTAAAATGTGTCATGGAGACTGCACAGGAAGCAGCCTGAAGGAGGGAAATGAGAAGAAGAGCAACTGGCAGCTTTTAACATGAATTGAGACTGTTAGGCTCAACGTTTATGTATCGGATATTCAAGGTATATATCTCAACATAAATAGGTATAATTGTAGCTACATATTTTTCCTTCCGATTATATCAGTTTGATAGTTTGCAACATGTTGCTGGCAATATAAATCAAGTTAATTGCAAATTATCTTGATTTCAACGTGCATAGTAAAGTTGGTATAAAATTTCAAATTAATTGATTCTGAATGCATAATTTTCCTTTATTTCGTTTGAAAATTATCTGATGCAGCCATAGAGCAGAGAAAATAGGTTCATTAAATTTGTTAACAAATTGATAAAAGAAATACAAACGTTTCTGTTATTGTTTTTAAAAGATGATTTATTGACCAAAGCTTTTCTGGAGGCATTTAATCACACTTTTAAAAATGGGACCATACAGTTTCAGTGATAAGTATCAATTTTCCTTTTCCCCCTTCTCTTCACAGGATAATACAAACATACCTGTAGTGGAGATACATCTAATCTATAGATTTTGTAATTATCAGTATGTGCATTATAAATGAAATGACAATAAAAGTGATATGTATAAACTTGGAATATGTTTTTTAATATTTTTTTTTGATTTAACAAGCCATATATATATATATATATATATATATATATATATATATATATATATATATATATATATATATATATATATATATATATATATTGAATCGTGTTTGATACAAATATGGTACGAAAAGTGTTCGACATGTAGTAATGGAGCGAATTATTATTTTTAAATATTTACCACAATGTTTGAGACAGTCTATATTAATGTTTCAGGCTTAATTCGCCATCGTTTGTTGACAAAACAACTCAGTCCTGACGATGGCGAATTAAGCCTGAAACATTAATGTAGACAGTCTCAAACATTGTGGTAAATATTTAAAAATAATATTATAAATATTAAATATAATTATGTATAATATATAATATATATATATATATATATATATATATATATATATATATATATATATATTATATATATAATGGCCCTCAGATGCAGATGGTAGGTGAGACTCCAATAGGATGTTTGGAACCATATACCCTTTTCATACAGTACCAATCGAGTGTTTGACTTCCTTTAAGCACTAAAATTCATACACAATCCGTCACTGCCTGAAGTCGGTACTCATTCACAGTAAATTGAGGGGGTAATGTGTGTAACGTCGGGAGCCAAATTCTTCAATAGCACTGTCACCTATCCAACCACTGATCACACTTAGCATTGCTTGACCTTTCTGACAAGACGAGACACTGTGCCGTTGAGACAAACAACCCATTAGTGGTAGTAGCAGTGGCTATAATATAGTAGTGGTGGTAGCATTGGTAGTGTTACAATAGTAGTTGTAGCAGCAGCAACAACCGCTGCCGTCGTAGCACCACGACCACCAGTAGAAATAGGTTTTAAAAAAAAAAAAGAAAAAAAGAGCTTTTATCAAGAGCAATATCTACTGAACGCGCTCAAAGTAAAGCAATTTACAGGGGGTCCCCAGTCAAAAACAGCACCTAACGTGTAGGACGAAAAATGATGCCTGTCAATTTTTCGTACAGAGATAACGCTGTTAACCGCCATGTACTCGTTGTAACATGAGTAAGTTGAGAGAATTTGAAAAAGGAGCCTTTTTCAAAGACCACCAATGCACTACCCAGGGAGGGAGTGGAAGTCAAACCCTGGACCTTCCAATCCAAAGGCGAGTGTCATATCCCAAGACAATATATTTTGGTAGTGGTAGCAGTAGTAGTAAAAAAATTGAGCTTTTATCTAGAGCAATATCCACTAAACGTGCTCAAGGCGCTTTACAAGGGGTCCCCAGCCAACAGCAACACTTAACATGTAGGACGGGACATGACGCCTGTTACGCGATATTATATTTTTTTTTCGGACAGAGACAATGCTGTTAACGACCAGGTACTCATTTTACACCTGAGTACGGTGAGAGAATGTGAGTAAAGAGCCTTTTCCAAGGACTCAACTATGTGCCGAGCGAGGCTCGAACCCAGGTACTTCCTATCCGAAAGCGAGTGTCATACCACAAGGCCACACAGCCGCACAGTAGTAGCAGTAGTTGTAGAAATAGTTTATAAAAGGGAAGAAATAGATAGAGAAACTCGAATTGGCTCTCCTCTGGAGGGAACGTATTATAATTTGTTGAATGTTCTGGATTGTTGTTTTTCCCAGTTGTGTTGTTGTGAACTGTTTTATGTCCGTGAAGCATTGTGAGTCCCTGTGGTCTGTTGTTTCTGCCTATGTGTGTGTGTGTGTGTGTGTGTGTGTGTGTGTTTATTTGTGACGTCGTGTCGGGCATAAAAAGCTTCAATCTTTCTCTTTCAGCACTTTGATTCAACGTGGATGATTAAGCTAGTTAACTTCGTAAAATAAGTTTAAATCAAGTAGGCTACCTTGAGCGAATCCTAAACCCACCCACTTCGGTGGAGATTTTATTTATTTATTTTTATTTCCCAACGTGAATGAGATTAAACATTATTCACACCTCATTCTCATTGCATTTAATTGATATTCAAAAATATTGCGCTGGCCGACAGTCCAAAACGAGCAGAGGGATCACAATCTGAGTTTCCCTGGACATAGAAAACTTGAGTCTGCTGCTATGTGTAAACAAATTGAATGCGCATGACACGCCTAAGGGTGAATTCTAGCATAGTTCGGGTCATCTGAATCTAATTATGAAAAAAATTTGCATCATTTTTTTCTAAATCGTTAGGTCTGCGTACGGCCCGTATAAAGTTTCAAAGACGACTTTCCCTCAATATTAAATTTGTTGACAAAAACATGTCCTCTTTTATAAATAACACAGGGAAAATAATCTAATGCAAGTGTTAGCTGAGAAAATTGGTTCATTGCTTTCTTGAGGGACGCATCTCTGTGCGAACAGACACCAGGGGCCAAAGTCATCGTGTACTCGACTGACACTGGACAATTGGAGGTTGTTACGGGACCCCAAAGAAATTCATACATAATGCATTACATACATAGGTTGGTGATGAAAATAAATCGACATAAATCAATAAGTCTAAATGGTACTAACCTTTTTTTAAGCCAACTGCATCATAAATAGGGTGCGAATCGGACACAATAATTTTGACAACAAAGTGACAAACTTTTGCACTCGTCACAAAGGAATTCCCTTTCTATATTAAGCGATCACGTGATAAATTAAGGTCTAAGTCTAGGTCTAGGTCCAAAATTATGATTTGCTGAAAGTCTCTAATAATTGACTACAAATACGCACAAGTCGAATAAGTACATGCAATACATATTCAGAAAAGAATAGACTCACAACATCGTGTAGTTTTAAATTGCTATGAAAAAGATATGTTCATTTTGTATGAACACACATACGTACACAAACACACACTCACACGCACACACACACACATACACACACACACACACACACACACATACAAACACAGGTCTGAATAAATATGCTGGTGGTATCGTAATCTGCACATATTTGCAGGTCTGAGCACAATAATGAGCTTGATGGATAATTTTTGTGGTGGACAGCATATTGTGTTGATTTATGGTACATATTTCTATTACAACAATGAGCGCATAACAATTTGGGTTATCAGATCTGTAAATAAGTACACGCCTATCATTATGAATTTGATGGTTGTTTTAATTACTAAATTTCAGATATATCATATAGGTTTAGGGAGACTGAGGGTAGTTACAAATCAAGTCAAAGCAAGTGGAAAATCTTCCTTGCAGATACAGTAGAGACGAAAACTAACCGTTTGGAAAACAAATATTGAATGTCACCGTAGATGACATCGGATGGCTGCAGGAAGTCGTCAGAGAGAACAATCTTCCGGGATTTCTGTGGCTGTCTGTGACGTGCTCTGTGTGTTCTGGCAACGACCAAGACGAAAGAACGAGTGTTACAGCGTTTTTTATAGTAATATGTAAAAGAATGCAAATATATGGGACTCAATCCATGCAGTCAGTTAAGTTCAAATAAATCATTTGAGGATCATTTAACTTTATGCGAACATGGTTACATGCTATATATATATATATAAATTATCCGGTCTCTACCGTCCACCTTATTCCCGAAAGAATAATTCTAGTTTAAAATTTTTAGATGAATTTAAAACTTTTATGCACGACACAACAGAATGGAAATATTTCATTATTTAGCGGTTTTAGCATCCATTTTGACAACATTAACTATAAGCACGCCCAAGCGGTCCGCACTGTTTTTGGATCCCACAATCTCTCCCAATTCGTCCTTGAATATACACACATTAAGGTATAAATAATTGATTTCGTCATTTCGATGACAAATCAAATTTTATCTCTCCATTTTTAATCGACGAATCTAACATCTCTGATCATAAATTCGTTTCGTTATTTATAAAAGTATCGCCTGTTAGTAAATGCATTAGTTACAGAAAAACAATTTCACTTGATTTAATTCTATAAGAACTAAAATTATATCAATCTCGTGACACCATTGAATCTATAAAAATCGCCACTTCACTATCTGATATTATTCAACTATTCAATGATAGTACGTCTAGCACCTTGAAAGATTAATGTCCCATCATCACCGAGAACATCAACATTCAGCCAAACATCTAATGGTACAATGAGGAAATAAGACAATTGAAACAATGTGGACAATGTGACTGCGGACTTGGAAATGAAAATGGACATCATGTCCTAATGGAATGTCCAAGGTACAACCAGTTGAGAAGGAACTTCTGGCCTGACCCAACCCCATACTCAAAGAAGCTGTACGGCAGTGAGGACGACCTCAGGACCACTGTGGGCTTCATTCACCAGACGGACTGACCATGTGACGTGACGGGAACGAAGAAGAAGAAGAAGAAGAAGAAGAAACAAATAGGCTTCAACAGTCGTGACGTCACTTCCTCGTAATGACGCATATTAACTTAATAACTGGGTCTAAACTATCGGAACAATGGCGGACGGCCTTGTGAAATACTTCTCTGACGAGCATAGAAGTGTATCCAAAGGAGAAAAGCATTATAAATCTGATCATGTTTTGACTTTTATACATTCTGATCACATTACATGTGAAAATGTTCCAGCAACATGAAGAATACAAAGTACCGATTTACTTTGTTTAGAACCAAGCTGCTCGTTGCTGAGCGGACGTGACATCATACTTTTGAATCCTATTGAGACGTACTGTGAAAAACTGAAAAAAGTCGAAACTTTGAAGTTCACCGCCAAATATATGTTTCATCCGTAATGCTCGTAACAAAGCCACCACCTCTGCTCGATCAACCTAAGTAAAGTCCTCGAGAGACAACCCCAAGGCATTGTTTAAAAATCTAAACATCCTGACCAATAGTGCTTAGGCCACTGGGACCCCCCCCCCCTTCCCCCCCCCCCCTTTGGGAGTTTATGCCACTATGTTTTTCAAATAATAAAACTTATTGGCCATACAAATTCCACTGTTACCGTAAAAATAAGTGTCATTTAAGAGAGTTATGGCCCTTTGAAAAAAGTGAGTTGTGTCCCCTTGCAAAAAAGAGACAACATTTCTTTCAAAGGCTCTGGAGACTACAATATTAATTCAAATATATGCAAATTGGGTATCAAACTGAAGGAAATTGAATATACTATCAAACTATGTGCACAAGCTTTCAATTTGTAAATATTATATAGATTCACAGAAAGTTGAAACAATTTGTCAGTAATCTCATGAAGTGTCATATCTAAACTTATGGGCTATTTCAGTGTTATACACAAAAATTATTTTAAATATGGCCAAAAACAGCATGTTCTTTAAAAATGTAGCACTGAAGAAAGCTATGGCCCAAGCCTCAACAACAACCTTCATATTTCTACGTCACAGGAAAAACTAAAAGTGTACGCAACCCTTAAATTTTTCTCCACTTTGTGGGATGCCAAATTCATCATAATTTTCATTCTTTTTAAACATGGTATTGATGTCCAGTTGTCACATTTAAAAGTAAGTTGAAGGTGTGGTAAAAACAATAGATATATCATGAAAAAAGACTAATTTGTTCACAACCCAAGTGAAGCATCATTACCGAAGACTTTTGAACGAAATCGCATTGTTATATTATGAAGAATAATTGATACTCAAAAGAGATTCTTGATTCAAGATGCAGTAAGTACATAAAAACAATATCCTTATGTGTTTTGCAAACATGCTTTACTCCTTAACAGTTTGCACTGCTCACCAATTTATTACCTATCCTCATCATCAGTAGCAAAATCCTCTTCGTCCTCTGAAGTGTCGTCAAGGAAATCACTGTCAAAGCTATCACTACAATCCTCGGCATATGTATCTTCGTCAGTACTGGTGCAGCTTTCTTCATACACAATTTCCTGCAACTCATCTGGAATGAAAGCATCTTTGAACCACTGTACTTCCAATTCATTTGCAGAATTTCTCTGCCAACCGTTATCCTCTGGTTTTGGAATGCTAGGATTCTGGCACACTGCATTCCTCCAAATGAGAGTTTGAAAGTTGGCTCTTGATATGTGCAGTGACAATACTTGACTACAAGGAGGCATCTGACATAGATCAATTCCACCACTGCATGAGATGGTACCTTTCTTTCCTTTGAAACGCTGGCGAACTATGTCATACCTCACTTTGTTGACACTTGTGCATGAGGTTTTGCCATACAGCTTGCACACAAATGACTCTAACATGAGACAGTCATTACTCGAAACAGCTGCTAAATGTTCCAAATCTGGAGAACAGAATTCTAAGATCTTCCTCCTTTTGAAGAAATTTTAGAGCTTTCAGCTTTCCTTGCCCAGCAAAACAACTTGTTGTGTCACAGCCTGTGAATGCATGGACACCAAGTAATGCATCACACATCTGTTTAGACAAAGTCTTTGCTATCTGAGAGACATTGATTTGTCGCCTGTTGTTGCCACAGCCAGTATCAAAAATCAGGGTCTTTCCAATTGTCTCTGAGAATGAAAGGAGAAGTAAGAAGACATCCGTGTCTGGTGATCTGACACAGTTTGGTTGGCGGGAAGCATATTGACAGTGCAGTATAATTCTTGTGTCTGCCTCTTCCTGTGATGAGTAGAGATCTAGACAAGGTACAGCTGTGGTAAATTCATCCGTGTCACTGTAAAGTAAGGTGCATCTCTCTTCACAGACAAAGAAGATTTCTCTGTTTCTCAGTTTCTTTGCATATTCGTTACTTTCCCATTCCTTGAGGAGAAACCTGATAAGGGATCTTTTGTTATCAGCGCAGCTGAGAAATGATTTCCAACGTCTGGGCACTGTTGTTGCAGATCCTCTTAACAAGTATGCATTATCTTCAGAAGATCCTCTCCTCAATCTCTCACAACCTTTGATTGAATCTTCTATGTAAGTATCAGTCACAAAGTGTACACAAGCTGCTTGTGGTAAGGAGGAAAATGTAAGTTTGGCTACTTCACCAAATGTATTTGGGATTGCTGACAGAGTTTGTAACAGTGCATTGCCATCAACAAAGTAAACGGTGTTTGTTTTTTTTTTTTTTGCATAATCCTCGAACATTAATGAATTGTCAGGCGTGAGCTTGTGCAACAGAGTTGCTTTGTTGGTCTTCAGAGGTAAACCATCTGATGAAGCCAGCGACCATGAAGTAGGTGTTAGAGGATATTGAAGAACTTTTTGAAGATCAACACTGTGCTCTTGGGACAAAACAAGAAGCTGGCCAAATAAATTTATTTGTGCCTTGATTTTGACCACGTTCATGTCTTTTTTCACTGTTACCACTTTCCTCAATGATGCAAATGTCTTGGTCTTGTTCCTTTCTAATAGCTTGTGAAATTCTACAGTCTTTTCCTTCAGTCTGTTTTCAACAAAACTTTCAAACAATCTTTTTCCTGTTTTTTCCACGGCTAGCAGGTCATCAGCAACATCCTCTTGCACTTTCATTCCTGAAGCTAGACTGACCAGACCATCTTCAACTTCAAAGGGATTGATAAATGCTGAAAATGCCTGGAGGATCTTTTGCACTCGCTTTTCACTTTCTCTTTTTTTCTGCAAGGCTCAATTCTTTGTGGGTGTCTATATCCATACAGTTGTTGTTGCTGATCATTCTTTGGGTTGCTGATACATATTCTGCTCGATTGTGTCTTGTTACACTCCAACGGTAATAGCTTGGAAGACTCTTGCTGAACCCAACAATACCTCCTTTTGTCTTTGCATGTTTGTTTATTGTTTGTTCAATGGTCATATCAACTGCTATTCTTCCAGCAGGCGTCCTTGATCTGGAGACACTAAATCCATTATCTTGTAACATTTCTTCTGCCCCTGGGTGGGAATGAATCAGGTTGGCTAGTGACACAAAATATACACTGAGATACTTGGCATAATTGTGGTGATTCATGGTAAAAAGCAGTGGGCACAGTTCTTTTAAACAAGATATATGAAGAAGAAAGTTGTTTGTCTTTGTAGCTCGCAGAAACTGGAGGAGAAGCCAAACTCTGTCCATGTATTGGATCCAGTATTGTGCAGTTTTTTCCGTACTTTCCTGAGCTGACACTCTCTTTGAAGGCTTCATACTGGGAAAATAACTCAGCATACACAGTTGACTGGAGAATTTTATTAGCTGTATGGCTTGAAATTCCTTCGGTGAATTCCTTTATGTAAGACATGAGGTCTTTACTGAGTTTTGAATCCGTGTCCTGCTCAAATTTTGCAAGCAAAAGCCTCTCTAGAGCCTCCAAAACAGACACATGCACTCGTATAGCCCTGTTGTAGTTCTTTCCACTCATAACCCTATCCATAGAACCATGTGCACATAGCCCTGCTTCAGTCACAATTTCTTCAAAACCAGATCCACTTTGGAGCTTTCCCAGGGCACCAAGATATGACATTATGGTGTGAAAGACACCCAGGTGAATAATGACTGTTTTGTAAAGCTGTGGCTTTTGCCAGACAATATCGTAAGCTTTCTTTGCTACAGCAAGGTCAAATGTTACAAATGTATATGGCTGACCAAGCTCTTGTGTTGCCTCCAAAGATAGTTGTAGCACCTTCTGTACTGTAGCTGCTTCAGTTATGGGAGCATTGATGACAGGCATATATTCAACAATTGAAGGCATGTTGGTTTCATTTTCATTTTGGGGGTTTGGAGTTGTTGATGAAAGCCAACCTTTCCAGCCAGGGAAACGTTCTCCGTCTGAATTCAACTTCATCCTACAGAACACCCACAGAAAATTATCTTGGTGCAGCTGTCTTTCTTGATTGTTTTCTACTGTTGTTGCGGAAACAGTCAGAGAAGGTTCTGCTCTTCCAGTTGCAAAGCAAGGCTGAATTTGGATGGGTTTGAAAGTTGCTGACCTTTTCTTTGTTTTTCCAGTCGTGACATTTTGTTGCTCTATTTTTCTTTCCAAGTTTCCTTCTATTATTTCTTGGATCATGATGCCATGAGTAGAGTGTGTGGTGCCAGACCCATCAGTGGTCTCCTCTGTGAGATCGAAATTATCCCAGCAAAAATGGGTGATTTTTGGAACAAATACACTGGGGTTCAATAGACCCCAAAGAGAGAAATAGGGGGTTTCCATTATTTTCTTCACTTCAGATAGGGGGGTCCATTAGACCCCATGCATTAGAAATAGGGGTTATTGTATTTATTGCTTTTTTACAGTCAGGGGGTCCATTGGACCCCAAAATTATGAAATAGGAATAATTACTGATGGTGTGAAATAGGGTTAAGTCTAAAAATCACAAAATTACGCTTACACCAAAGGATACACTTTCAGAAATATGTGTTATATGCCCATTAATCATGCCTGAATTGTGCTAGCACAAAATTCCTCTTGTTTATTTATCACTGAAAGGAAGCAAATACACTGTAATATATATATTTTTTCATATTATAGAGAAAATGGCTATCAAAGATTTAAAAACCCTATATAGCTTTGTAAAATATTTTATGATATGAGGCAAAAAATGAGAAATGACAATAAAATTCCACTATTTATTCCATTTGAAGCAATTTTAGGTGATAAACAATCATTTTATGCACAAAAATGAGTTCACGAAAAATTGCACCCGATGACCTTTCAAGGGCCATAACTCCTGTAAATGATACTTGAAAAAACTGTAACACCCGGATTAATTTGTGTTATATGTCCCTAAAGCATGCCTGAATTGTGCTAGTGCAAAATCCCTCTTGTTTATTCATCCTGAAGGGAAACAAGTACACTGTAATAGATTTTTTTTTCAAATTATAGAGAAAATGGCTATCACATATTTAAAAACGCTATATGGCTTTGTAAAATATTTTATGATATGAGGCAAAAAATGAGAAATTACAATAAAATTCCATTATTGATTGTATGTGAAACAATTTTAAGGTGATAAACAACCATTTTATGCACAAAAACGATTTCACAAAAAATTGCACCTAATGACCTTTCAAGGGCCGTAACTCTCGTAAATGACACTTGAAAAAACGGTAACACCCGGATTAATACTCAAGATATATTGCTGTTTCAGAAAAAACATGTGGCGAAAACTCCCCCAGGGGAGGGAGGGTTTCGCCCACTGGCCCATGCACTACAAGTGTCATTTGTCTAATTCCTCTAGATTTCCTGCCCATAGCTGCCCAGGTGAATTGGTTAGGCGTTTTGACACTCATTTCAATAAAATTTATGTTATCTCGATAATTTTAATCAACCTCGTTCTTGCTTATCTCATCTATCATCTTCTCTTTAGTTGTATAACTACACTTCTCCTCTTCCTGTCGTTCTCTTCATTCATGAGGTGTTCGTGGTATGTTTTCCATCTAGTTCGAATCTCTTCATCTTTGCCCAATATTCTTCCATTCTCGTCTTTGATCATTTAATCTAAGCCATTGTAAATGGTCAACAATATATTTAAATTATTGAACGCACACTAGTTATTTTCCATGGATAAGTAATGCTATATAGGGAAAAATTAAAGTGCTAAAACGCACTGTTATG
>NC_088360.1:62703247-62768247 GCF_034508935.2 Berghia stephanieae | reverse complement strand
AACCAGAATAAAACGCAGAAAAAGCGTCACATATTTTCCGTATTTTTTTCTCTTTGTGAGTCATCCAAATAAATGACATCTTTGAAACTGCATAAATTTGTTATATATTAAGGGATTTTCAAAATTCAAAACGATTTTTACTCAGTGGAGATAGGGCTTTGATTTAAGAGTAGTATTTCCTACAAAAATAGAAAACCAAAATTTTCATAGTCATTGTTACAACATGAACGTCATTTTATTCGATTGGAACGAGTTTTCTGGCCAAAATTTCCAACAAAGTACTGCAGTAGACGTCTATATGCACTTCGGTCAAATTGTCCGTGGATTCGTCGGGGATCAAAGCATCATTTTAAAACCTTTTGGATTGAGCACGCTTACGGGCAGTTTCAAAATGAGTTTCTTTATATATGACACGATTGCTGTAATCTGACAAAAGCACAATTCCAGAAGGGATAGTCACGCAACAGGAGAAGGCAAACACTCTAACCCGGTGGGTCTCCAAGTGGCGGATAGGGGGTAGCTGTTCAGCCCGGAACCAATCATGGGAGTCTCTTTGGCAGGGCTCAGTACCCATCAGCTACCATGTGCTAGGGTTACAGCACAAACAGAAGAGATTAACTTCATCAACCTTGGTTGGCAATCGTCAAAGAGAAGGCCACTCTAAATAAGCAAAAAATGGGCACACCTGAAAGGCAGCCATTCTAGGAGTGAATCTCTAAATAATCCTGGCCCTCCAAGTCTGGGGGTTGAACATAGGGCTAATGACCAGATCTCAGAAAAAAACAACA
Organism: Berghia stephanieae; assembly: GCF_034508935.2. Taxonomy (NCBI): domain Eukaryota; kingdom Metazoa; phylum Mollusca; class Gastropoda; order Nudibranchia; family Aeolidiidae; genus Berghia; species Berghia stephanieae. The sequence continues at coordinate 62,767,459 of NC_088360.1, read as the reverse complement.
ACATTGTTACAGACACTGACACAGGAACAAAGAACGATAAAAAAGGTAGAAGAGGAGCAATACCACAGACGTCTGGATCGGCAGTTCACAAATAGACGGAACCTGCGACCCAGAGCACTGTATGATGATTGGTGTTTAAATCCTAGAGGAAGCCAGCAACCAGACATCATTGTCTCTTCTTCGACCCAAACAAAGCATTCTACTGGGAACCTGGAATGTTAGGACACTCTACCAAACGAGCAAGCTAGCACAGGCCACAAATGAAATGAAGAAATATCAACTGGACATGATGGCAATATATGCGAGTCACGGTAGGTTGGCAATGGCCATAGATATCTTGCAACAGAGCATACAATTATTTATTCAGGAAGAGAAGATAAACTGCTTTTTAAGGCGTTACTAAAAAAGCAAGAAAGACTACTAGAATGGAAGCCCATTAGAGAACGATTGCTCAAGGCAAGATTAAACTCAAAATATGCTAAATTGAAAGTAATTGTCTGTTACGCCGCACAAGAAGACTAGAGAGTACGAGAAATAAAGCGTTTATGATAAACTTTATCAAACAGTACAAGAGACTCCAAAGCATGATGTACTGAAAGTGCTTGGTGACCTAAACGCAAAGTTTGCACGAGAAATTGCGAAATACAAAGATAGTATCTGAAAGAAAAGGAAAATTTGATACAGGAAAACTACAAGTTCCTCATATTGCACGACAATTCAAACTCGAGCTATCAAGTGTTACAAACCAAGAACTGAATACACAATTCAATCACAGATTATTAGAGGTAAGCCAGAAAGTACTAGAACCGGCCAAAAAGAAAATTGGACAATGAATAGCAGAATAATCTTGGAAACTGATTGGAGAAACGAAGCAGACGAAAGAAAAACTATTGAAAACGAAGTCTCAAAGAATTCGAGGTCGCCTAAAAGAAGAGTATCAAAAAGCACCAAAAACCAGTACGACAGGACGAGAAAACCTATTATGACATGATTACAGATAGAGCCGAGAAAGCAAACCATAGACAAGATATGAGAACGCGGTACCAGACATATAAAATGCTGTCAAAAAACTTCCCGAATTAGGATCTACCTCAGAGGAAATTTACTACCCGGAAAATTAAAGCAAATGGAGCGAATTTGAAACTGTATTGAACAGAGCACCACCAAGACTACGTACAAACATCTGACCTGCACTAATAGATCTACAAATCAATACAGAATTCCCAACAATGGAGAAAGAGGACCGAGTGGCAGCCGAAATATTGAAAATAGAAAAGGAAATCACTCCCCAAATCTTGCAAAAGATATTCTCAGAATTCTGGAAATCAGAAGAACTACCAACAGAATGGAGAGTTGGATTAATTGTCAAACTGCCCAAAAAGGGAGATCGGTCTGATTGAGGAAATTGGCAAAGTATCATGTTGCTCTCAATCACAAGTAAAATATTTCGCAGAATAATTTATTTTGAAACGCATAAATTTAGTAAAAGAAACGAAGCTCAGAAAACAGCAAGCAGGATTCCGAAAGGTTCGCTCATACTCCGACCATATCTTCACCCTAAGACAGATATTCGATCAATCGCAGAAATGGAATTCACCCTTATTTTCAAACTTCATAGACTTTGAGAAAGCCTTCCATAGTGTCCACAGGACAGCTCTCTGCAGTATTCTACGGCATTATTGCATTCCTACAAAATTGTTTAACATTATTCAGATGCTCAATAAAAACTTCCCTGCCAAGGTAATTTATGGGAAAAAAGCAACAGAAGGTTTTAACATTGACACAGGGGTGAAGCAAGGCTGCATTTTATCCCCTTTTCTTTTCTGCCTCGCAGTCGACTGGATCATGAAGGAATCAGTGGACAACAAGAAAACCGGACTCAGCTGGACATAAATGTCCTAGACATTGGACGATCTCGACTTTGCAGACGACATTGCCATTGTACTCCTCACCCACAATTTCACAGATGTACAATCACAACAATACTGGTTGCCAACAATGCTCTTAAGCTAGGCCCATATACAAATGTTGAAAAGACCAAAATGATGATGATGAATTCTAATTCAAACAAAAATTCTAAATATAACCAAAGCATTGAGGATGTGAATCATTTCACCTACCTAGGCAGCAGGTTGTCTGTCACAGTATTTGCATTGTTTCTGGTCCAAAGATAGTAATCATGTCGGGGTATATTCCATCAATGCCAGCAGCTTTGCCATTTTTTAATTTTCTTTATAGCTCCTTTCATTTCATTACTGGTTATTGGGATACTTAAAAACATGCTATGGTTAGTCAAAGTTTTCAGGGTCTTTTGATATTCTTTTCTTATTTCTTTTTCAAATTGATGGTTTGGCATGTGTTGTCCTCGTTGTTTAATTTCTTTGACAATTTGTCGGCTGCAATCTGTGGGTCTGATTTTGTTTGACGAGCTTCAGGGTTTAGCTGTTTGAGGGTTTGTCTTTGGGGTTGTAAATGTGTGTTAGATCATTAAGGTTTGCGAGATCTCATTCCCCGGAGTGTCATTTTAGTTTAGGATTAGTCAAAATGGGAATTCGGAAGATGAAATCAAAGATAGACAAACGAAAGCAAGAAGAGCCTTTGGAATGCTCAGAAATATCTGGAAATCAAGGAAAATCATTACCAAAATAAGGCTAGGTCTCTTAAAAACAAATGTTCTATCTGTTCTCTTTTATGGGTCTGAATCATGGAAACTGAAAGGCACCATCTCCAACAAACTAAATGCATTCCAAAACAAATCCTAAGAAGGATCCTGAGGATATTTTGGCCAAAAGTTATTACCAACAAAGAACTGGCTAAATGCACACAAATTGAACCAGTATCTGAAGCTGTAAAGAGGAGAAGGAGGATATGGACCAGACATGTGCCATTCCCTCAGATGCCCCCCCCCCCCCAAGGGGAACAAGAAGAAGCGGCCACTCGCTGGAGACCTGGTACGAGAAATGAAAGCTAATGGTTGTTCTTGGGGACAGATGACAAACATGGCCAACCGTGAAAATGACGTTTCACAGTGTCAGCCTTATGTGCTGATCAAGCACCAAGAGGATACGTAAGAGTAAAAGTAAACATCCGGGTCGCAAATATGAAAGTAAATTTACATAGAAATGTGAGAAAACAGTTCTTTTTAAATAATAATTTTTTTTATAATATTTCTCTTCAATTTACCTATTCAATTTTCATTATACCAAGTTGATAAATTAGAAAACGCATTGTTCTACACTGCATTACGACTAAAACATCTCGTATAAAGATGAATTCAAATGTTCCCTAAGTCGTCCAAAATAATTTAAACCAAGACTTGTTTATGAAAAAAGAAGTATCATGTTAAAGTAATTTTGACAAAGTGGGCGTCCTTTTTAAAATAAAAAGTCAATATGTTTCTTTGAAAAGAAACCGTTTTGTGTACGGCAGTATAACCTGGGCACCAATTTTGGAACCCAAATCTAAGTATTTTTGTCTTATTTCCTGTTCATTTCATTTCGCAACACGAGTGATTATTGATGATGTTGTTGTCCTTTGATGTATTCTATCTATAATATATTTACATTTAGTCTCTTATCCCCCTTTATTATAACTATCACCCTGTGGTCAACTTAGGCTGTAAACTGAGTGCATTAAATTTCCATTCCGATACGTCCTGCCCTCCATTTGACCTTTCCTCTCAGTCGGTCTCTTGTTTTATCATAACAAAGTGAGTGCTACTCACTCGTTTTAGTTGCCCGTACAGGAATCGAACGCGAAAGTTTTATCACGAATTAACGCTACTTTCAATTTCCTGCCAACAAAGTGAAACAACACACGGAGTTTCTTTGTTATTGTTTTTAGAACACCTTTGGATGATCAGTTGTTAATAAATAAATGCTTGAATAGTAATATAAACGTATTAAACATGTGTTTGTTATGAGTATATTACAGAAATGTAAAGTGTCTATGACACACTAATTATTCACGAACAGGAGAGTAACTTGAATGCACTCAGTTTACAGCCTAAAACGATGCGTCTTTCGCAGTTGTCCACTATACTTCTGTTGTGAATCTAGAAAGTAGCTCGAATCTAGAAAGTAGCTCGAATGATTGCCATGCAAAATATAGGCTTTATTCAACACTGAAATAGACATGATCTGGAAAGAAATTAAAACACAAAGAGTTAGACAGAACAGTACAGATACAGATCAATTACAAACATAAAGTGAGAAATAGAGCTATCTCTAAACAGTAAACAATATCATGACATTCTTCCCCCTTTGCATGTGGCAAGAGATTTTAAATTATGTCTCTCTATTTCGTAAACTGTATGGTCTCGTCCAAATGAAGCCACTTCTTCTGGAGTTTGAACGGGATTCGTTTTGTGTAGAATGCTCATTAGGACTGTTAGGAACAGAGACTGATTTTCGTCCAAGGCAGATTTTTGCACTTCGACCGCTTCCACAGTTTATACATCAGGGACAGTTTCAGGTAGAAGATCGTTTCCCACATTTTTTTGAACAGGTTGAAAAGGTGGAGTTACGCTCGTGTTGTCAAACGCCATTGGTGATGGTTCATTGGAGGGTTGGGCAATAGTCATTTCACCAGCAGGGGCTAAGTGATGCAAAGCCACAGTACTTTCTTTGCCATCAGGAAGTCTGACGTAGGCATAGAGCGGATTAGCGTCCAACAGTTCCACTTCGTCCACCAATGGTTCGTATTTAGAGGCTCTTACGTGACGCCTCATGAAAACAGTTCCTGGAGTAGTCAGCCAGCTAGGATGTCTTGTACCAGTGCTTGACTTTCTATTGTAGCGGAAGATTCGTTCATGAGGAGTCTCATTTGTCGCAGTGCATAAGAGTGATCTAATTGAATGGAGAGAGTCAAGAAGCACTGACTCCAATTGACTACCATACAAACCACGTGATCTCAGGGCTAAAGGGTTCCATTCTGACGTTCTACTTGTCCATTTCCCCGTGGATTGTATGGGGTCGTTCGGTTTGAGGCGATACCCTTTTGCACAAGAAATCGTGAAGCTCACTTGACATGAAGTTAGCGTATAGCACCTCTGTCAGAATGTATTAAAATAGGCATTCCAAACCACGAGAACAATTGACACAAGCCCTTGATGATAGTTGATGAACTCATATCGGAGCATGGGAACGCAAAAAGGGAAGCGAGAATATTCATCAACAACTGTTAGCAGATACCGATTTTTGGACGATGACGATGGCAAGGGACCCTGGAAATCCACACTCAAACGCTCGAATGGTTGAGTTGCTTTGACCATTTTGGGGTTCTGCGGTTTGTAGAATGAAGTTTTAGCTCACGACAAACTTTACAGTTGTTGCAGATTGTTCGTATTTCATCCACGGAATAGGGGAGATTCTTCGACCTGACAAAATGGTTCATTCTTGCAATTCTAGGGTGGCAGAGTGAGTTGTGAAGGCTTTTGAAAGTTTCTAATTCTGAACCAGTAGATGAGCAGAACTCCCTTGAAAATGCGTCAGTCGCCAAATTGTCTGTTCCAGGTCGATACACAACGTCATAATGTAGCTTGACAGTTCAATCTTCCATCTTTGGATTTTATCATTCTTCACTTTTCCTTTTGCAGAATTTTCGTACATAAAGGCAACGCTTTTCTGATCTGTCACACGTTTGAAATGCTTCCCAAGAAGATAGTGCCTCCACTTCCGAAGGGCTTTTACAATAGCGTAAGCCTCTTTTTCAACAGAAGAATGCTTTTTTTCACTGTGGTTCAGAGTTCTTGAAAAGAAAGCCAGAGTACGTCCACCTTGATTTAGTGTTGCTGCGATTGCAATTTCAGAAGCGTCAGTTTCTACAATTAGAGGAGCGTTGTGGTCAATTGTCACGATAGCAGCGTTTTCAATATCCTTTTTCAAACGATCAAAGGAGTACTTGGCCTTTACTAACAATGGAAATATGGCATTTTGGACCAGTGGGTGTATTTTATCCGAGAAATGAGGGATCCTGGATGAGTAGTATTCAAACATTCCAATCACTCTCTGTTGAGATTTGATATTGTGAGGATCTGAAAGTTCTGTCAGTGGCCGTAATCGGTCAGGGTCTGGCTGAATGCAACCTTTGGACACTTGGAATCCAAGCAACTTGATTTGTCTAACAGATTGGATAGTCTTACTTTCATTGAATGTTATATTATTTTCTTAGGCACCCCAGAGAATTTTCACAAGGTTTTCATCATGCTCTTGTTGATTTCTGTCACAGATTGTCACATTGTCTAAGTAAGCAAACGTGTCATTAAGTTTCTCATCTCGAATAATGGAATCAATGAACGGAGTGTTCGTGAATTCGCTTGAATTGGTAGAGATTTCCACTGTCCTCAAAAGCCGTATACAGTTTCTCCTCGTTTTTTATTGGGATCTGGTGGTAAGCCCTTTGCAAATCGAGGGTGCTATAGACACTGTAGTTTGAAAATGTTTCAATCATTTCATTAATGTTTGGAAGTGGATATGCATCGAGCAGAGTGAAGCGATTGATGGTCTGACTATAGTCCACAACCATGCTTTTCTTGTCTCGCTCGTTAGTTGTCATCAATACCTGCGCTCGCCATGGAGAACCGGATGGTGCGATCACATCCTCGTCAAGAAGTTTCTGAACATCAGTCAATGAATTGCTTGTCTGGTAATGAAAATTGTCTAGATTTTGTTGCAATAGGTCTGACTTCTGGAAGAAGATTCTTGAAAAGAGAAACAGGTTCGATTTTTGCAGCAGTGAGATTACAAATGGAGAAAGTATGCTTTGAACTTTTGAAGAATAATTGATTGAACTCCATCATGCTGTTCAAGAAAGTCATGACCTAAAATCAAGTCCGAACACAACCCTGACAGGATTCGAAAATTTCACACTCTCATAGAAACGCCCATGGTATTCCAAAGAGACAAAACAATGACCCTTGGTTGTACTGGAAAGATTAGTAGACGCCATGGAGATTTCTTTCTTTGAATTGAAAATCTTCAACTGGAGACTTTGTGCGATCTCTGTTGAAATAAAACTCTCGGATCTTCCAGTGTCTATCAACGCTTTAATGGGCTTGTTAAACAATTTCACGACTATAACAGGTCTGTAGAGCCACGGCTGAAAAGGCTGAACTGAGTGCAATCGGGTCTGCCGCAGATGCATATTCGTTTTTACTTTTCGACAGGCATACCTTTTGAAAATGCCCTTTTTTCCACAAATTTTACACAGCGCCTCTCTAGCAGGGCATTTTGATCGAGGATGTCGTAGGTACCCGCAGAAAAAGCATTTTGAGTTTGTGACTGCAGCATTGAATGAGTCAAGTAGTTCTGATAGTGTTTTCCATTCATCTCCAAGGATCGAGCCTGTTCATTAGCGGCCATAAGTTCGATTGTCTTATTCTCGAGGAGTCGCTGCCTGATCTGGTTAGAGGAGAGGCCACAAATGAAAGCATCTCGGATAAAGTCATCCCTGTTCTTATCAGCAGTCACAGCTTTAAAATCACATTCTTTGGCAAGTCTCTTCAACTTTTGAAGGAACTGATCGAGGGATTGACCTGGTTCTTGCTTTGTAGTAGCCAAGACGTGTCTCGCGAATATTTCGTTCTTTGGTTTCACGTATATATGTTCTTCAGAACGTTAACAACTGAATCAAATGTAGTACAATCATCAATATGTTCGTAGACGACAGGATCGACGAAATTGACGAGCAGATTGAGTTTGTTGTCAGTCGCCTGTTCGGGTAACGAAGAAAGAAAGTTGTTGAATGTACAGAGCCAGTGATTCCATTGCTTTGATGCATCAGGCGTATTGGGTTCAGCGGTGAACCGCTCAGATCAAAGGAATCGTTCCATGTAAAATGTTGACTAAATTGTTGTGAATCTAGAAAGTAGCTGGAATGATTGCCATACAAAATATAGGCTTTATTCAACATGTAAATTGACATGATCTGGAAAGGAATTAAAACACAAAGAGTTAGACAGAACAGTACAGATACAGATCAATTACAAACATAACGTGACAAATAGAACTATCTCTAAACAGTAAACAATATCATACTCTGATAAAACAAACGTGCATTAAACATTTTGGCCAGAAAATTGACCTTCAATTATCGACTGATTAAAATGACCATCATCTTGGCAAAACTCTCAAACCTGAGACTTCACGGAATCCCAGCTTTGAGAGTTTTTGTCAAGATGAAGGTCAGTCTAATCGATCGGGACGAGTTTTCTGGCCACATTTTTTCAGAGTACTTCGTTCAAATCATCCATGGATTCGTCGTGCATCAAAGTGACCATCATTTTTTAACCTATTAGATAGAGCAAGTTTACGGCCAAGGCGACGGCATCTCGTGATACTTTTTTAAAAATATGAAGGATGGGATTTGATCTACGTCGTACAGAACGGCAAAACATAACGCATGACCAACAAAATAGACATGTACAAAGGGCTACTGACCAATATCTTGCTTTTAAAGAAAAGATCTCACCTTGTGATTTTATCCCCTGGTTCGGTGTAGACAATGTCCATTCCTGTCCTCCGTAATCTATCTATCACAGTCTCGTTCCCTAAGAAATGGCCTGGAATAAAAGGCATTGATCAAGGATGACCAATATCTTGCTTTTAAAGAAAAGATCTCACCTTGTGATTTTATCCCCTGGTTCGGTGTAGACAATGTCCATTCCTGTCCTCCGTAATCTATCTATCACAGTCTCGTTCCCTAAGAAATGGCCTGGAATAAAAGGCATTGATCAAGGATGAATAATGATGATGATGATGATCATGATGGTGACAATAATAGTAGTAATAATGATAATAATAATAAAAATGGCAATGAGAACGATAATAAAACTCAAACAGCAATACTCTTACAGTGCTGAGGACAGTAAGCAGTAGAAGAATTTGATCAATTTACGTTTGACAATGATCAGGATAGAAACAACCCAGAACTTGTTCTCAACAAACTCCAAGAATACAAAAATCCGCTGAACAATGAAGTTATTGAGACATTTCGATTCTGGAACGCAAATATGATCTCACCATTTGATGCATTCCTCACAGATCTAAAGGCAAAGGCAAAGAAATACAATTTCAAGGGAAATGAATGATTAGGGACAAAATTGTGTTTTCAGTCAATGCCAAATTACAGGAAAAGCTAATAAGAGAGAGCGATCTAACCCTGAAAAGAACAATCGATTAATGCCTGCGAGGCGGACAGATGAGACTCGCAGTAAGGAAATAAAAGGATGATTAAAAATTGCAGCTTTTGCGCTAGGGATCACGAAAACGCAAAAGAAAAGTGTTTGGCATGGAACAGAAATCATTTTGCCGTTAGATGTAAAAAGAAATGTCAAAATGACAAGAGGAGAACCTAATGGTGATGGCAACAGTACCATTTCAGAGGAATGATTGAATGCTATGAGGACAAACAAAGAGTGATTAACAGAACTGCTGAAAATTAATGACATTGATGTTTTATTTTAGGTTGATACTGGTGCCGAAGTCAACATCACATGCCAGGATTTTTGTGAAAAAAAAACAGACGAAAAAAAAACACAGCAAAAGCTTGTGGAAAACAGAAATGAGACCAAAAGGTGAGGCTACCTTGTCGGTAACAAATAAAAAAAAACGGTGATGTTAAAGCATCATATCACCGTCGTTAATAACCACGTTTCTTGTCTTATAAGCTTGCAAACATCAAATGAATTTGGCCTGATAACAGTTAAACAAAGAATATTACATTGCAAGCATGGTGTCCACAAATAATCACATCACGAAAAATGATAGTACCAAAAACATTGGTGATTTGGGTACATCAATGTTAACAGTAGATGCCAGCGTAAAGCCAGGTCGCATTACCATGCGCTGAAAGATGAAGTGAAAAGGGAAATCGCTTCTTTACTTGACAGAGGCGTTCTTAAAAATAATAATAAATCTTTATAGTCCATTTCAGACGATCCACACAGTGTTACAAATAGTCTATCACACAAGTGTTAAATACTACATTACATACAGTGTACTTTTCAAAATATACAATCACCCCCCCCCCCCCTTCTCTCTCTTACCGTCCCTCTCTCTCTCACTACTCTACATTCTCTCATCTCAATATTGTTATAAATAGTAATGTCAAAATAGTACATACTTCTCTCTCTCTCTCTCTCTCTCTCTCTCTCACTCCATCTATCTATTTATTTCTCCATCAATCTATCATCTCTCTCTCTCTATCTCTCTCTTTCTCTTTCTCTCTTATCTCGCTCTCTAACTCTCTCTCTCACACGCACACACACACACACACACACACACACTCTCTCTCTCTCTCTCTCTCTCTCTCGATTCGTTTCTGTGTCTCTTTACACGTCCTCAGTCGGCGTAATCCTTAATAATGTCCGAAGAAAAAATTCTTACTCCAAACGAATTGCTTGTTCTTGGTTTCGTTGTTTAGTGGTGATTAGTGTTGATGTGTATTGGCATTGTTGTGGTGTGCTCTCATTGCTTATAAGGTATTATAAGCAAGCACTACCTCCAAGAAATCAACAACACAATCAGAAAAAACACAGACATACAACAATGGACGAACACACAAGCAGTCATCAAATGGTTTAAAACCCTCACCAACAAACGCAACCTACAATTCATACAGCTTGATATCTCTGATTTTTACGCCAGTATAACAGAAAAAACATTCACCAGAGCCATCACATTCGCAACAGAGCACACCGACATCGACCAAAACACCATAAACATAATCAAACACGCAAGACGGTCGCTCCTCTTCCACAACGGAGAAATCTGGACCAAGAAAAAAGGCCAATTTGACGTCACCATGGGTGCATACGACGGAGCAGAAGTGTGCAACTAGTGGGCCTCTACATCACACACCAGATCAAGGTCCAACTGCCTAACATAAACTTCGGCCTCTACAGGGACGACGGACTAGGAACACACACCACAACATCAAAATCCAACATTGAAAGAATGAAGAAAAAACTCATAAAATTATTCAAGGATCTCGACCTCAAAATCACACTAGAAAGTAACCTACACCAAGTTGATTTCCTGGACACAACCTTCTGCCTCAAAACTAACACGTATAGACCATACAAGAAACCCAACAGCGCCCCATGGTACATCCACAAACACTCCAACCACCCACCTACGATAATAAAACAAATATCCACTATGATAGAACAACGGCTAAACAACCTCTATGCAAATGAAAACATATTCAACGAAACAAAACAAGACTACGAAATGGCACTCAAACAGAGCGGACACACCTCAAAACTGAAAGACAAAAATTTAACACACGCCACAACACCAAAACAAAACGGAAAAAGGAATATAATATGGTTCAACCCGCCGTTCAACAACGCAATCACTTCAAATATCGGCAAGCAGTTCCTTCCACTCATCGATAAACACTTCCCGAAGAACCATCGTCTGCACAAAATAATCAACAGAAACAACGTCACGATAAGCTACAGCTGTGCACAAAACATGAAACAGATCATTACCAACGACAACAGACAAATCATATCCGAACCCAACAACATCAATACAAATAAAGACAACTGCAACTGCAGAAAGAAAGACAATTGCCCTCTAAAAGGAAACTGCCAAAAAAGCGCCATAGTCTACAAAGCCACCATAACCACTGATAACACCGCAGCACAATACATCGGCAGCACAGAAACCCCATTCAAAACACGATACAACAATCACAAAGCCTCCATAACACATGAAAACAAAGCAAAAAGCACCAAATTAACAATGCACTATTGGGAACAAATAAACACTAATAAAACACCAACAATAACCTGGGAGGTCGTCAGGCAAAGCAGACCTACAGAAGCGGTGCTAGAAAATGCAATTTATGCCTGAAAGAGAAAATGGAAATATTATTACACAACTACAGAAACAATAGCTCCTTAAACAAAAGATCAGAACTGATGGCAATGTACAGACACTCTAACAAATTCAAGCTCAAAACGCAAAAGGTCAAATAACCCTCCCCCCCCCTTCCCCCCCCCCCCTTCCCGACCCCATTATACCCCTCCTTCCCCCTCCCCCCCCCGGCCTCCCCCCCCCCCCGCCTCCCCCCCCCCCGCCTCGCCACGCAACCACATTCCACAACAATATCACACACACATATACACACCACACACAACACACCTACACACATACACACACACACACACACACTCATAATATAAGCAATGAGAGCACACCACAACAATGACAATACACATCAACACTAATCACCACTACACAACGAAACCAAAAACAAGCAATTCGTTTGGAGTAAGAATTTTTTCTTCGGACATTATTAAGGATTACGCCGACTGAGGACGTGTAAAGAGACACAGAAACGAATGGTCTCGGCAAAACGTGTGAGTGACAATTTATATTCTATATTAGCTCTAACAATCATTATCGAGCACTTTCGTACCTACGAGTACCCACCAACACTCATATATATATATATATATATATTATATATATATATATATATATATATGTCTGTCCCTTCCCTTTCTCATCTCTTAATTACTCCCTCTCTCCTTCACAAAGATAAAAATACATTTTTTAAAAAGTCTCTTACAATATCCTCTTTTATTCTCTTTATATATCCACAAACATCTAATTCGGATTTAGCTGAAGTAACAATGATGGTGCATATAATCTATATATAGGTATCCGTACATTGGCTTAGATAAAGTGAAATAATATTATACTCAACTTTTACTCAACTATTTATTCGTCACTTATATCTTTCTAAAGTTTACAATAAGGGACAGCGTGTATTTTACCTTTGAAGTGTGTCTTTCATTTTCAATAATTACTAATTCTTTCATACACATAATTTCTGTGTCGATATCTTCAATGCTAAGTAACTGAATCGCTCTTGCTTCCTTCACTATTCTTTTAATATTTTTTTTTGAGTTTTCCCCGACTCAACAACCCTCATAACAGACATTCATTCCAAACAATTCAGCAACACCGAATTATACAATTGAACCATCGTCTTCACGCTAACCTCAAAAGATCTCAATTTCCTTAGATTTCTTGTTCATAAATATTTATTCTTTTGTTCTAGTCACATTTAGTCGTAAACAATGTACATGAATCCATATTTTGAAATATTCAGTTTGTTGAAAAGTCTCTTTCTAGTTGATTGTTTTCTAAAGATAAAGGCAATAATATTGAAGCATCATCTCCATACTTTATAACACGACCATTATCGTTGATTGTTAAACCATCGTATAACAGATGAGAGTTAACACGACCCTGTGGACTTCCATTTGATAATGTTCTTTTTGAAGAAATTGTATACCCCATTTTTACATACAGGGGACTCTCAAACAGATATAGTGGTGCATTCATGGAGTGAGGGATATTTAAAAATACATTAGATGTTATGGAATTAAAAGCTGAAGAAAAATCAACAAACAGTGGGCTTGCTTGGAAAAATATTATAATTATCTTTTCAATACAGAGATCACGACAGAAAAACTGTAAGATTAAATAATGTCTACACATTCATTGATTATTGATGAACTGTCCTTAAACACATCCCAGTTCGTTAATTCAAGACAGGCCTGGAGTTTTTCAATCGTCTCTTGACTATGTACATATCAACATTTAGTGAGGAAGATTGGTTAACAGAAAAAGATGACAATACTAAAATCATCATCATTGTCGTCTTCGTCAATGTCATCATCATCGTCGTCATCATCATCATCATCATAATCACCATCATCATCATCATCATCATCATCATCATCATCATCATCATCATCATCATCATCATCATCATCTTCATTATCATCATCATCATCATCATCATCATCATCATCATCATCATCATCATCATCATCATCATCGCATCATCAACATCATCATCATCATCACCATCATTCCACTTCTCCGACAGTCACCAAAATCAAGAAAATCCTACAGGACAACGATTAACACCAGCACATCACCGAGACAACACACCAAGCAGGCAACATAATTGATTGGGTCATCTCCCCTGTGTCAAGTCATATAATAAGAAAGACCGAAGTTGTTGACCAAGCGATATCCGATCACAAAGCTTTTTTGTGGATTTCCCATTAAAGAAAGTTGATCTCCCGATACGAAACATAACAACAAGGAATTATCGACAAATTAATATAAGTGTTTTACAAGATAACATTCGTGACGTCGTAAATGAGATTAAAAATATAAACGACTACAACAAAGTATTGCGGTCTACTATTGACCGTGAGGCACCGCCACAACGTCGGGTCGTATCGAATCGACCACATTCTCAATAGTTCAATTCCGAGATAAAGGAATTAAAGAGAAAAAAAAGACGGACTGAAAGGAAATGGCGAAAGAGTGGCCTAACGGTATTTAAGGATACCTACAAAGCAGCTAGGTCGGCTCTTTATAACGCCATCACACGTGCAAAAAAGGCCAACTACAACGAAAAATTTCAAAGAATTAAATCTTGCAAAGAATTGTTTCCCACCGCAAACGACCTTCTTGGCAGTAAGAAATCTACACCCCTTCCAGCATCTAGAAATAACGCCGAAGTAGTTCAAAATTTCGCCAACTATTTTCACGATAAGATAAAATCTATTAGGGAAAACTTAGACAATACATCATCATCATCGTCACCGAGCTTTGAGCCATTCCACGGAACGCCACTAGATGTTTTCGATCCAGCCACTGAGGATGAAGTGAAGTCAGCCATTTTAGATAGCCCATCAAAATATTGTGACTTAGTATACCCCATTCCAACTGGTATTCTTAAGACTTGTGTTGAATTCTGTTACCATCAATAACTGAACTTATAAATAACTCGTTTAAACGTGCCAATGTTAAAAAGCTATTAAAGAAGTCCGATCTAAATGTAAAGAACTGAAAAAATTACAGACCTCCAACCTTCCATATCTATCCAAAGTGCTTGAACGCATTGTGTTAAAAAGACGTGTGTATCATATCCATCTAAATAATTTAAGTGAAAATTTCCAATCTGCTTATAAATCACACCATAGCACTGAAACTGCCCTTTTAAAAGTATGCATTGATATTCTTCATAGTATTGACAAAAATCATGTCTGTTTATTGACTATGTTGGACCTTTCGGCTGCATTTGACACCATTGATCATGAGATACTTATTAAACGATTAGAAATTACTTTTGGAATAAGAGAAACTGCCCTTAGTTGGTTTAAATCCTACCTAACATCAAGATCTCAGTCGGTTCTGATCGATGGCGCAGTATCAGAAACATTTCCTCTAAATTACGGCGTTCCGCAGGGGTCTGTCCTTGGTCCTGTTATATTTACTCTTTATACTCAACCTCTTTCGGATATTTAAAAAAAATAAATAAATGTATCATTCCTATGCTGATGACACTCAGATCTATGTAAGCGATATCTCTTGTAATATCCCATCATTGATTATCCGTGTTGAGGACTGTATTAGAGATGTTAAATGCTGGATGGAAATTAACAAGTTAAAGCTAAATAATGAAAACACAGATGTGATGGTGTGTGGGAGAAAAAGTGTTTTGAAAGATGATTTTCTGAAGTTTACTCTAAATATAAATAAACCTCTCAACGTGTGTGAAAAACCTCGAGGTAATGATAGATCAACATATGACTATGCAGGCACATTTTGATTCTCTATGTAGAAGTTTGACAATAGGTTTAAAAAGATTTACGTCCGTTAGACCTTTCCTAACAAGAGAAGTAACATGCAAACTAATAATATCTTTCTTACTATCTAAAATAGGTTACTGTAACTCGTTAATCTCGAATGTAAGCAACGATAAAATATCACGCCTGCAAAGTATCCAGAATGCGGCTGCTAAATTGATTTTAAGAAAAAAGAGAACATCCTACTCGTTTCCACTTTTGTATGAGCTGCATTGGTTACCAGTTAAAGTGAGAATCGAATTCAAATCAGCAGTATTGTGCTATAAGTGCCTTAATGATCAAGCACCATTGTATATTACTGAATTTTTTAAAACTTATAAGCCAACGAGGAGTCTACGCGCTGCACTAGATTCTACAAAACTAATGTCACTGTATTATTGTTTCGCACATTGAGCATCACCGAGCGATGAAAATGCGCGATATAAATGGCATGTATTATCATCATCATCATCATCATCATCATCATCATCATCATCATCATCATCATCATCATCATCGTCGTCGTCGTCGTCGTCATCTTCATGTCATCACTTCCTTCTGTATCATCACCAACATCATCAATGTAATTCTAACCTACTCACCCGCCCCAAAAGCAAAGAAAAAACTTGTGTTGGGATGTTGACGAAGCAAATAGGCCACTCTCTCCGCCATCCTGGCATTCCTTTTGTCAATGAGTTCCTCCTGGAAATACTCTTCTATAGACAAGGCCTTGTGAAGCTCCTCCGGTGGAAGGGAGGCGTTGACGAGAGCAGGAACCTTGGTTGTGTCCCTTGAGTGGAAATGGATAATGCTTATAGTAAAGAGCTTTTCATAATTAGTTTTGCATTAGAAAATAGTTTTATTCATATCTATAACATTCTATCTTCACAAAATGTATTTACTATAAGAAACTAATTGATTTGACTGCTTCAAAGAAAAGAACAACAAACAAAACAATTTTAAAACATCGGAAGAACAAAGAAGAAGGACGCCAAAAAAAAAAAACAAACCCTCATTAAAACCCAAACCAAACCAAAAGAAATCAAAAGCAAAACAGAAGAAAGCCAAACAAAACAAAAACGAAAACAATACAAACCAAAGCAAAGGCTTAAAAAAACATAAACAACACCACCAACAAAAAATAGCGATACTAAGCTGCTAGGCGCTGTGGACTGGAAAAAGAAATGGACAAAAATGAATATAACATCTTCGAACCCCCCCCCCCACCCCCTCCCGAACCAATCACGGTACGCTTTGTGCTCAACACCATTCTTCAAACATTATCATACATCACTTAAAATCTGGACAGACTGCAGAAAAATAATTGACACATCTTGTCGTCTAGTACGATGTAACTCATAAGACGTTTACGTCTGGTGTTGCCTTGTTCTTTTGTTGGCTAAGGACAGATTTTAAGTCTCATAGTTCCATTTTTTTATATTGTTCTATATTGAAGCCGTTGTTTTTGTGTTTTTTTTCAATCTTTTACAATTCACGTCTTCAGGCATCCTGATATCTATTAAGTACCTGTTAAACATTAGAGAGTTGAGATCCCCACAATTGTAATGATGAATAAGAGCATCGCTGGAACATGGTACTTTACTTTTCAGATCCCGGAACTGTTCATGCCGAGATAAGGTCTGATTCAAAGCAAATACAACCTGTAAATTAAAATAGACAACATTGAACTGCGTAAGAACTAGAATTACATAATCATGTGCAAAAGGGTTTGTCAATTAGTGATAGTGCATCCCGGTCATTTTGCCTTTAAGATGAGGTAATAAGGTTCAAATCACTGTTAATGCTAAATGTCAGAATCCATTAGCTTGGCATTGAGTCCTTGTGTAAGGTATTCTGTAAACATTATGTCACTTAACTAAGATAGATGGCCTAAATATGGCAATGGCATGTATTGTATAATTGACAAATTTGACAAAAATCACTCGTACTCTGTGAAATGGCAACCTTATTCTACATGACTGGTGAGGTATCGGATTTGTCAGACCAAGATGAATAAAATTAACAAATTGCTAATTATTTCTGATTGAGTCCTGTTAGTCAAATAGTAAAGACCTATTGGCGTTGAAATGCAAGCAACAGCATGTATTATGAAAATCATGAAAATAAGATTAATAATCATTTCACCACGCCTACGTCCTAACATGGGATTCACAAACAACTGGAGTGTGGGTCCTGAAACCAAAAATATAAAAGCATTCAAAAAGTAATCTGACAGCTCTAACTGTTCGGGCGAAAAAGCAAGAGACTGGCGTGAAGCACGATGAGTATGATGCAAATCTTTAAAATACGCAAAAAAGAATGATAAACCTCACTAACCCCCCCCCCCCCGGCTCAAATATCTCTCAACAGAAAAACAACCTCCACACCTTTCATAAAACCATCAACAACAATCCGCAAAAATGACACACATAAAAAAAACAAAAACAAAAAAACAAAAACAAAAACAAAACAAAAAAACAAAAGAAAAAACAAAAACAAAAACAAAACAAAACAAAACAAAAACAAATACAAAACAAAAACAAAGCACAAGCAGGAAAAAAAAACCCCAAAGAATACACCCACAAAAAAAAAACAAAACAAACGAATTTAATAAAAGAAGACGCAAACAAAATAAAAACAACTGTTACATATTATATTTTGTTCAGAAGATTTTCCGATCTTATGAAAGAGTTTAACTTTGGTCCGTGATTTACTTTACTTGACAAACACACACACACACACACACACACACACATATATATATATATATATATATATATATATATATATATATATTATATATAAACACACACACACACACACACACACACATCTCCGTTAAACTCAAACCGTTACAGAAACGCAGACGGACAAACCAAATAATTTTTTTTAGCTTGGGCGACCGAAGAATTTCTGGAATGACAGAATTTATGAAAGACAACAGACAAAGCCGAAAGACTCTGCTGACCCGATGATGTCTTTGTCAAACAAGCAGCTTCGAATTAATTAAAGAAGCTGATATACAGAGAAGAGGTAAGACCTGGAATGAGGTAATTTTTTTTGCTCGGGATAGAGAAGGATGGAAACTGTTTGTCTGTGACCTATACCCTGACCCAGGGTGAAAAAGGCAATGATGATGATGATGATATATATACATAAATAGTAGTAAGCCTCGCAGACCGAATGAAGCTTGCTGAAAATTGTGTGATTCTGTACAGACTTTAGATCATCCTCATCCCTTTAATTTTTAAATAAAATCCCAACTAAATCACATTTGTTTCAAATGTAATTAATTGATGATCGATAAGTATAGCTGCTCTCTCCATCCATGTTATTAATTGTTTCCATTGGTCACGATCCTGGGCCATAGTTTTGAGGCTGTCAAGATCTTGCTGTGGCTTTAGTACGGAGGGCACTGCGGCATTTCTTAGTTCTTCATGGATTAATTCGGCCTCATCTGAATCCAGAAATTTCTGATGTGTAGAGAGATCATTGTTCAGGGTAGTTACAAAAAAACTTGAGCTTTTTATATAGCGCAATATCCACTAAACGTGCTCAAAGCGCTTTACAAGGGGTCCCTGGCCAACAGCAACACATAACATGTAGGACGAGACATGACGCCTGTCAGGCGATATTACAAATTTTTGGGACAGAGACAACGCTGTTAACGGCCAGGTACTCATTTTACACCTGAGTACGGTGAGAGAATGTGAGTAAAGAGCCTTCTCCAAGGACTCAACTATGCGCCGAGCGAGGCTCGAACCCAGGACCTTCCGATCCGAAAGCGAGTGTCATACCACTAGACCACATAGCCGTACTATTGATGTTCGTGGTCTCTCTACATATTTGCTGCCATGAAAGAAACATTCTGTCATTGCAGTTTGGGCTGGGATGTTATCTTCTCGACGAAAGATGTGACCAAATAGCCACCATCGCTGTACTTTTATTATTGAACATTTTCATAGCGTCACTCGTACTATTTATTTCTGTCACAATCTCATCTATTTTCTTTTTGTCATTATCTATTGATTGAAATTTAGTTTTATGCATAATTTCATTTCTTTGTCTCTTCATTGCGTTCTTCGCATCCGTATTTGAGCAGCTGTTGATGTCATGACTCAGTTGTTTTTGCTGCTCTGATAAGTCATGCAGTATTGGACAGTAATCTTGTTTTTGTGTACTACTTCTCTCAGTCAGTTGTTCCCCTGCTCATCAGCACGCTTCGGACATGGTGTTGTTGAATTTCAGCTGGGTTAGAGGCATCCCTTATATTCTTTGACGAAAAATTCGAAACGAGTGTGTTTCTGAAATTTTCTTTGACCAGATCATCTCTTAGACTGCTTAAGTCTTTGATCGATTTATTTTGATTGTAATGCTTATGCTTTGGCTTATATACATTTTCTGTTGGCCTGGACTTTGAAACTAATAGTCTATGGTCTGTGGATGTCTTCATTCCTGCATATGTTCGTGAATCATTGAGAATATAAATGTTGTGTAGTTCAAACAGTGCTCTATAAAAATATATTAACAATCCAGAGCATAATATAGAAATGAGTAAAAACGACTCAAATTTCGTCCAAGACGACCGTTTCTACTCACAATGCATGTGGTGTCAATTGGCTACAGATCATCAATTAATTACATTTGAAACAAATGTGTTTTATTTGAGATTTTATTTAAAAATTAAATGGATGAGGATGATCTAAAGTCTGTACAGACTTAAGGTAGAAATGTCATTTAGAAATGTCATTTATAAATGCCACTTATACCGTGACAAAGTGTGCCATCCACACCGTTCATGTAAACCGCAAAAAAGTCTCAAAAATTATACACCCATTGAGCAACCCGATCGTGAAGAAACCTTCACTCATAATATTCTAAATGGACGCGCAGATTACAAGGTCCAAATATTATAATAAACACAAAATCATCTTCATTAACTAATATTTCTCCTTTCCACTTCGTTTCTGAGATACCAAATATGTTAATTTGGAACTTTTTTATTTCTTGAATAACGTTTTCAAAATTTCCTAAATGGTTCAAAGTACGTATCTATATTCCACGTGGCCATTGTGCTTGCTTCTTTTCGCAACAGTTTGAAACGTTCAAGCTGATGTCCTGGGAAAGTTTGCTAGTGACGGTGGTTTTCCGTTGCCTTCCGTCATTGTTATTAGTAGAATTTTAACTATTGCAGTTTAATTTGACTGAGTTGTGTTTGATGCTTTCTTTGGCTTCTCTTTGTTTTGTTTTTGTTTCCTTTCACCTTTCTTTCCTCTTTTTGCTATTTTTCTGTATGCCTTAAATAATTCAAAAGACTTCAAAGTTTTCATTATTTATAAATTCGGTGTATTATATTATTAATTGTGTGTCGTATTATTCGTAGGTGTTGGGGTGAATAGCTATAACAATAATTATGTGTTGTCATTTCGATGTTCATCGTCGACCGTTGTAATTAGATTAAAATAGCTCACTGTGTTTGTCCTTAAAATCGAAAGACGTAAACAAAAATGGCCTCAAATCCTTGCGAAATTTAACAAAACTTTAACATATCGCTAAATCAATCGTTTAAATTCCAATAAATTTCGTCAAAAGCAGCACAGTCACAAGAAATCCTCTGGATGTGAAATAAAACTCGTCCTATATAGAACTAACACTTAAAACAGCCGTAAAATGTAATAATTTTAAGATAACAACAAGATATGAAGTGAGTAGAAAAGTGCCAGAAGACAATAGAGAATAAAAATTTTTTTCGCGGCGGTGGTGGGGTTTGAACCTGCGACCTTATTGGTACGACAACTCCGCCTGGCAGGTGAGAGCGTGGCTCTACCCGTGTGAGCTATCCACGAACACAAAAAAATATTCGTTTCAAACTCAAAGTCATTTCTAGATCCCTCTCTCACCCACTTCTTGAGACCGCCGATTCGTTCACCACCATCGCGAAGTAATTTTGACCAGCAGTTAAGCTTAATAGCCAATATTCTCATCACAAACATATAACATAGAAACGATTGAGACATTGAGTATGCTCCGGTGTATGGGGTGAATTTTTAATTCAGAAAAGTGAGTGGAGCAGGCACTTATGTTGGTAACAACAAGATATGAAGTGAGTAGAAAAGTGCCAGAAGACAATAGAGAATATTTTTTTTTTTTTTGCGGCGGTGGTGGGGTTTGAACCTGCGACCTTATTGGTACGACAACTACGCCTGGCAGGTGAGAGCGTGGCTCTACCGTGTGAGCTATCCACGAACACAAAAAAATATTCGTTTCAAACTCAAAGTCATTTCCAGATCCCTCTCTCACCCACTTCTTGAGACCGCCGATTCGTTCACCACCATCGCGAAGTAATTTTGACCAGCGGTTAAGATTAATAGCCAATATTCTCATCACAAACATATAACACAGAAACGATTGAGACATTGAGTATGCTCCGGTGTATGGGGTGAATTTTTAATTCAGAAAAGTGAGTGGAGCAGGCACTTATGTTGGTAACAACAAGATATGAAGTGAGTAGAAAAGTGCCAGAAGACAATAGGCCAGGCGGAGTTGTCGTACCAATAAGGTCGCAGGTTCAAACCCCACCACCGCCGAGAAAAAATTTTTTATTCTCTATTGTCTTCTGGCACTTTTCTACTCACTTCATATCTTGTTGTTACCAACATAAGTGCCTGCTCCACTCACTTTTCTGAATTAAAAATTCACCCCATACACCGGAGCATACTCAATGTCTCAATCGTTTCTATGTTATATGTTTGTGATGAGAATATTGGCTATTAAGCTTAACTGCTGGTCAAAATTACTTCGCGATGGTGGTGAACGAATCGGCGGTCTCAAGAAGTGGGTGAGAGAGGGATCTAGAAATGACTTTGAGTTTGAAACGAATATATTTTTTTTTGTGTTCGTGGATAGCTCACACGGTAGAGCCACGCTCTCACCTGCCAGGCGGAGTTGTCATACCAATAAGGTCGCAGGTTCAAACCCCACCACCGCCGCGAAAAAATTTTTTATTCTCTATTGTCTTCTGGCACTTTTCTACTCACTTCATATCTTGTTGTTACCAACATAAGTGCCTGCTCCACTCACTTTTCTGAATTAAAAATTCACCCCATACACCGGAGCATACTCAATGTCTCAATCGTTTCTATGTTATATGTTTGTGATGAGAATATTGGCTATTAAGCTTAACTGCTGGACAAAATTACTTCGCGATGGTGGTGAAAGAATCGGCGGTCTCAAGAAGTGGGTGAGAGAGGGATCTAGAAATGACTTTGAGTTTGAAACGAATATTTTTTTGTGTTCGTGGATAGCTCACACGGTAGTGCCACGCTCTCACCTGCCAGGCGGAGTTGTCGTACCAATAAGGTCGCAGGTTCAAACCCCACCACCGCCGCGAAAAAAAAAAAATTTTATTCTCTATTGTCTTCTGGCACTTTTCTACTCACTTCATATCTTGTTGTTACCAACATAAGTGCCTGCTCCACTCACTTTTCTGAATTAAAAATTCACCCCATACACCGGAGCATACTCAATGTCTCAATCGTTTCTATGTTATATGTTTGTGATGAGAATATTGGCTATTAAGCTTAACTGCTGGTCAAAATTACTTCGCGATGGTGGTGAACGAATCGGCGGTCTCAAGAAGTGGGTGAGAGAGGGATCTAGAAATGACTTTGAGTTTGAAACGAATATTTTTTTGTGTTCGTGGATAGCTCACACGGTAGAGCCACGCTCTCACCTGCCAGGCGGAGTTGTCGTACCAATAAGGTCGCAGGTTCAAACCCCACCACCGCCGCGAAAAAATTTTTTATTCTCTATTGTCTTCTGGCACTTTTCTACTCACTTCATATCTTGTTGTTAATAATTTTAAGAGCTCTGTGAATAGCAGCCTTCCAGCGCAGAACACATTACACAGGTAAGGGTGTTCGTAAGGGTTCGTTAATTGAAATCCTTTCAATATCACTGCTTATAAGGACCCCATGCTTTTGCAACTAGTCAAAGTTTTGCTACTATATATATATATATATATATATATATATATATTATATATATATATATATATATATATATAAATATATATTGGCAGATCTGGTTACCAACTAAATGAGGTTCTGATTACTCACTCATTCAGGATCTGTTTACCCACTAAATGAGGATCCAGTTACTCATTAAACAAAGTATGGTTCGCGCAAACAAAGAACGACCTATTAGTATCCACTAACTGAGACAGCAAAATGGATGATCTAAAAAAACAAGTTAAGCACAATTAACCCTAATTTGAGCAACAGAGCTAGAGAGGATGAAAAAAAAATAACTTACCCATAGCTTAACTTTAATTAAATAAAAATCGACAATTATACATTTGTAATTATGCGTTAACGTGTGAGTCTGTTCTATTGATTTATATTAAAGTATTTCTGATTTATCGGGGATTAATACTTATGAACCTGATCTATCTCTATATAGCGTGCCGTATCTACCACTACTACTACCTATTTCTATAAACTTAAAACTTAATTACTAACTGTCGAGTTGCAGGGAACTTACCCCATCCATAACAAGGTGGAAGAGTCACTAAGCAACTTCTGTCTCGTGGAAAACTATTTTACTTCTATTTTGTCTTTACCTACACGCCATTTTTCCCACACGGACGCGACAATATTGAGGACTCCGTCCGGGAATTATACTCTTAATTTGGATTTTATCCAGTTATTTTGATAGTAAATATAATTGGGGACTCGTATAATCTGTGGTAGTAATTAACATACAAGTTTAAACATTTACTCTTAATTATAATTTGTATGTCTCATCACGTTACATAAAAAATCGAATTCATCCGCTTCACTAAGTTACTCAATTAATTGACATTGTAAATCTGTTAACATTATGATGATGTTATCATTATTCTATGCATAGTTATTATTGCCAGTTATAATGATTGAATGTATTGAATGCATTTATTACGCACCTATATCGTGTAATTACCCAGTCGATTATAAACCTTACATATTAATATAAAGCAAAAGGTATCTTGTGATTACTTTGTAAAAAGGACTTAATGATAATTTAAATATATATATATATATATATATATATATATATATATATATATATATATATTAATATAAAGCAAAAGGTATCTTGTGGTTACTTTGTAAAAAGGACTTAATGATAATTTAATTATATATATATATATATATATATATATATATATATATATATATATATATATATATATATATATATATATAATATATATATATATATATATATATATATATATATATATATATATATATATATATATATATATACATGAAACTAATTCCACAATGGATCGCATTAAACTGCGCAGAGGATCCCGTGTTCTGGCTGAGGAAATTGGTATGAAAGATCAAATGGAAATAATACAGTTCATTAGGAAAGAAATTGACGCAGCGGGTGCCAAAGAACTTGCTCAAGAAGGAAGGAAACGAGAGAAATGAGCAGAGAGTAGGAAAAAGAAGAAAGGAAAAGGAAAGAGGAGGAAATAAACGTGACTATGGGCTAAAATGCGCACACATGAGCTAGAGATGCGAACACATGAGTTAGAGATGCAAATAGACAAAAACACACAGAACTAGAGATGGGGCCTCGACCAAGAGAGTAGAGTCACCGCCTAGTGAAAAAAAAACTCGTGGCGTTTCACATTCGTGTAAAAGTTTATTTTTCTTTACAGTTGAGTAAGATTGATATCTTTGAAAAAATATCTGGTCGATTGGAATTACAATTCGACCACTTGAAGGTCAACCACAGGTCACTAAAGTTCAAATGAAATCAATTACATTTAACAATTACTCGTAAATTATCGATATTTTATAACATATTTAAAAACATAACGTTATTATGTTAAACAAATCACATTTACACTTTTGTCACTATTCCCTTCGATTTGTACGAGTTCAAATGAATAAAAACATTACTCTTTTTAAAATAGCATGCGAACTTTACTCTTTTGGATGTCAGTAACAAGCGTATAAAGTATTTGATTGAGTTATCGCCCATTATAGTAGAGTCACTGCATCGTGAAAAGACTCCAGTTGTTTCACCTTCCGTGTGGAAGTTTATTTTTCTTCAAATTTGGTGAGATTTATATCTTAGGGACAAATTTGGCCGACTGTAATTTCAATTCAACTTCTTGAAGGTCATCCAAAGGACAATCAAGTTCAAGGTCAGCGATATTAAACGTTTAATTACTTGCAAATTATCGATATTTTACAACAACTTTAAGAACATAAACACTTTATTATATATTAAACACATTAAGGTACACTTAAAAAAGATTCCCTTCGATTTGTACGAGTTATTCCCCTTGATTTGATTTTTAGATGAATGAAAATATTCCTCTTTATACAATAACTTGCAAATCACAGTTTATCTTCTATTACTCAAATAATACAGTTTACTGTTTTGGATGTCAGTAACAAACAAATAAAGTTAAAAGCAAAATACTCGATATTTGATTGAGTTATCGCCCATTATGATAGAGTTACTGAACAGTGCAAAAACTCGACTTATTTCAAACTCGTGTGTAATTTTTTTTCTTTAAGTTAGTATGATCGATATCCTTGAAAAAAATTGGCCGATTTGAATTAATTGGACCACTTGAAGGTCATCAAGAGGTCACTCAAGTTAAATGACAGCTATATTTAATTACTTCTACACTTTTGGTAATTTTAAACACTTTAGAAAAGGAAAAGAAAACGGGGTTTTTTTTGTTGAAAAATTCACAGACACAGTTTTGGGGAAATTCCTTTCAATTTGTTTGAGCTATTGCCCTTTTAAAAATTTATTTGTGAGTACTAATATTCCTTTTTCAAAGAATACCTTGCGTATCACGCTTTATTTAATCATATTCAAAGTAGTAGTAGTAGTAGTAGTAGTAGTAGTAGTAGTAGTAGTAGTAGTAGTAGTAGTAGTAGTAGTAGTAGTAGTAGCAATAATATTTACTCTTGCTATAAGAATATTTCATGATTACATAAATCGTATGTAAACAAACCCCATTGTACAGTGTAAAAAATATTATCGTCATGTCGTATCTTATGTTGATTCATAAAATGTGAATTATTACAGTTGTACCAAGGACTTATTTTTTAAATTATTAATTTATAATTCAACTTATTAAATAACTAATCTATTAATTAGAAGATTTTACATTATTATTATCACCATTATAATTATCATTATTATTTTATTTATTATTATTATTATTATTATTATTATTATTATTATTATTATTATTATTATTATTATTATTATTATTATTATTATTATTATTATTATTATTATTACTATTATTATCATTATTACTATCATTGTTTGCTTTGCTTTATTATTGATTTTATTTACTTGATTTGTTGATGAAAATATTATATTCTTGTATGAGTTATATTGGCAATTGCCTACAAATAAACTTTTGAATCTTGTAAAAAAAATGCATTCGCGCAGGTGTGTCCTGGGACAGTCCTGTCCTAGTGCGGAACCCCTTTTGAATAGAAGTTTTCTCCAGTGGGACAGGACAAATTTGTCCTGGGACAGTTTTGTCCTAGTGCGGAAGGAGTCTTATATGCCTCTGTCCCTAAAAGAAAACAGGAAAAGAAAAAAAAGCAGTCGGCAGCGTGTGATTGATTTGGTCAAAATTTCATGGGACTGGCAATATTTTTTTATGAATGCAGACAACAAAAAACCGCCCCCCCCCCCCCCAAAAAAAAAAAAAAAAAAAAAAAAAAAAAAAAAAAAAAAAAAAAAAAAAACTCTTCAAATACCTGTCTTGCATGCTTGTGATGGAAACAGTCAAAGAGGGAAAAGGACAGTATATGACATTTGGCAAGCATCTTTGTAATGGGAATTACGTGAGACAATACAACCACGAAGAAGGAGACACCCCCCATATTTGTGGTCCATATTTTGATAGGCCTTCAAACACAATCATTCAGACTTAATCAGACTCCGAGATATTGATGTTATTGTCATCCTCATAGTCAATCAACATTATATCATGGCAGCAAATCTTGCAGCTAATATTTGCATTAAATCTTTTAAAAAGTCAAAGAAAGTAATTAACCTGAACAGCATTGCCACAACTATTGGCAAAGAGACTTGTAAATTTGTTGTATTATTTCATGCATATACTGGTTATGTCATCACATCTGCTTTCAAGTTTAAAGGGAAGCGGTCATGTTGTTAGTCGTCTTAGTTTAGTCATGTTTCTCGCTATGAGACATTGGCAAAAACCATGATGCAATTAACTGTGGAGGGAGGCAGAAGGAGAGTACGGCAAACAAGGTACTGGGTGGATAGTGTAAAGGAATGAACAAGAATGGACATCCCAGCAACTAATGAAGAAATCTGATGACAGATCTTGATGGATGACCCTTACTGTTGTCATCTCTCATGTCTCATCTACGACCACCCCGCACAGGAGAATGAGGTGAGTTGGGATGAGGTTCACGTAATAACATCCTTACTGTCTCCTGTTATTCATGAATTGCCAAATATCGTGAATGCTCCATTACAGATATCTCAAAGTTTCTATATGACTATTTGTATGCCAATTACTGCCAGCTACACAAAGGATGAAGCCATTGAACACAATATTGATCTCGTAAGGATGGACATTTTCATCCACAAAACGGGAGACGTTGACAAAATGCTTCCAACAAGTGATGTTCTGTATCCGCTCTTTGAAAGGAGTGCAGTTCAAGCGAGTATTTGGGCCACAATCAACGAGTCATCGATGTCTTACCAAATCCAAGTAATGCGAATGGAAGGAAGATAATGATAGACTGATTCATGTTTTAACCACGCTGCTTGAAGCCAAAGCTGTCTTCCATATTAATCGGATGTTCTGCTTTCCGATGCAAATGCACGAAGACAACATTAAACTGCAGCCTGTTTTGCAAATATCAATATGCAAATTAAACATCTCTCTTATACGAGATTTGAAATCTTAGCCATTTCAATCCCTACCTGTACATAATTTATTTTTAAATCATTGTTACCAACCAATAATTTCATGGTGTCTGTTAAGTCTGGTTCTTAAACAACATAACTTGTTTTCAATACTTTAAATTATATCTTGTTTAATATATTTATGCTTTTTTTAACGATTATTCTGTTTAGAAACTTTTGCTGTAGGGGATATCATGCACATACAATCTCCCCTGAATAGATGGAGTATGTCATTAAAAGCTCAGATCTAAGCTTAGTACTAGATAACATATATTTCACAACGAATAAATGTGACGGTATTCAAGAAAAAAAAAAGAAACAATTGTAGTATTGTTAAGGCATTTGACAAATACATATAATTCAAAGGAATTCTCCATCAAATCAAAAAGGCGAAGATCTTTCACAGAATGTTAGTCTGGGTCATGAACTCCCTGACAAATTAAAAGGAAGGCTCAAGTAGGAACGGGAAGAAGAAGGACTGATAAGCCGTAATTTACAAATCATGGTAATCTCTTTAGTAGCTTCCATTTGTTGTCTACTAATATGTTGTTTTGTGAACAGTTCTCGAGGCATTTCACAAGAAGAAACCTGCTGCAGTTAGTAAAAATCTGAAAAAAAATACAATGACTCTTTTGAATGGAGACAAGATACCTAAGATTTTTGTATTCCGGTTCATAACATACCGACAATATATTTTGTTATTTGGCTGGTACTGATTTCCCAATAGGCTACGAGTATGATAATTAGTTACAAGCTTTAATGGGCGAATATCATCTGATTTAGTTGTGTTCTATAAATTATTTTTAACTTAGTCAGTTGCTCATATTTTTTCTTGAAAGTATTGTTTTATCAACACGTTTCTATATGTTTCACAAATACACATTTTTTGGTTTGTTTTTTTTTTTCAATGTGAATAAGGGCGATAACTCATGAATTTTGATATAGAGCTAAGAATTTTTTTATAGAGCCTAAGCCACATAATGAAAGTTTTATTGTTCTTAGAGTGCTATAGTTTTCCTGTTGAGTTCTATTTTTAGTTACATAATTCAATGGGCGATAACTCCATTAACCATGATTCGATTTATTTGCAATTTGGAAATAATATTTTTCTCCGTATGAGCTGTTATTTGTTCCCTTTACAGGTTATAATTTTCTAACAGTTTAAGTGATATTCCGGAAAATCGTGCTCTTTTTAGAAGGAAGACGAAAATAAAGGGCAATAACTCCTTGAAATTAATATGAATTTAATTATTTTTTCTTATGTGATATATTTGGATCCTATTAAAGTTTTTTTTTTGGTTATTTGCAAGTTATCAAATTCTTGATTTTATGGGAGTTCTGAATTTAATCATAATTATCACTTTGTTTAACCTCTATGTGACCAACAAAAGGTCAGATCCAAGTTTCAATCGGACAAAATTTTTATTTTTTGTCTGCTTATTTGACATATTAACAAAGTTAAAATAAACTTTTACACTGATCCGAAACTCCAATGGCTTCGGGGACCCTACTAAGAGCAATGTCAACTTCTCTGTCGTCACCTGATAGTTCACCTTTCAGTACTACAGCCCCGATTGACCTCAACCTAACCTTCCACATAAATTCATTCGGAGCTACAACCTTAAAATAGATGTCACAATGTACGCCGATCGATACTGCGAGTCTCAAAAGGAAAGCAAGGCGAGCGGAGATCTGACATGAAGAATGAACATACGACTTGCGATATCCGAAGAAGTTTGGAAGCCTGGAAATGGAAAAAGCAAACCACCACATAAGACACAATCTGCTACATATTCCAAAACAAAATTTTGCTCTCATTGCAAGACAACAACTCACATCACAGAGGATTGCTGGACAAAAACCAAGAAAACGACTTGCGGAATATTATCATGCAAACTAGACAAATCGGAAACTGCAACTACCCCAATGCCTTACCTTACTACAGGGTCATTAATCGTGAGTGGTGAATCAAGACCCGCCCTTTATGGAGCAAGATTTGACCATTCTGCGGTTTTCCGACCGAATTTTGTCAAGGTAGCCCAATGCAGAGGTGAGCAACTAGACATACAATTCGCATTGCTGAATTACCCACTCCGTGGTCTCCAAATAGCTCGAATTATCATAAACCAATGCCCTTTAGTACAAGGAGAAATCAAAGCCGCAGTGATGGAAACATCGTCACACCAAATGATTATCGGAGCTTCGATATGTTTTCATCGCCGCACAAGCAGCGCCAATCCAAGCCTATCCTGGTATTACACGATCTCAACATAAACAGGATTAGGAGACCAACCTGACCACACATGAAAGACGCGCAAAATATCATGAAATATCACCTTACAAAATTGCTTCAAAAAGTTGAACTTGGCTACAGATCCTCCTGAGTGAGGCGACGTTATTGTTAAAAACAAACATGTGTACCGGATCGCCACTGAGGCCGACAGCAGTTAATACTGCCAGACCAGTACCGTAATCAAGTCATGGAGATTGAACACATGGGAATTGGAGCAACAATTCAAAGCATAGCTTACCATTAATATTGGCCCGGACGCGATACCGATATGAAGCGCTATGTCAGGTCATGCCATAGCTGTCAAAGTCAAACCGTTCAAACACGATACCTGTACTCCTTGGAGAAACCCCGTTAATCGGCACGCCTTTTCAACGTATCAGCATTGACATCGTAGGACTCTTATATGTGTCACGGAAGAGAAACAGGTTATTACTTACAATGATCAATGCGTGCAATGGATGGGCTGAAACAAAGCCGCTGAGACAGTTAGAAACTTAAACAGCTTGATAAGGATATTTTCGAGGATAGGGATTCCTAAACATATACCTTCTGACAACGGATCTTAGTTCTGTGAGAAATTGATGAAGGAAGTATATCACTTGATACGGATCCACCATATTACCATCTCCGTTTAACATCCCCAAAGCAATGGAAAGTGTGAGCGACTCAACGGAACATTGGTTCAAATGATTATTTTAAAAATTGTCAGTGACCAGCCGGATAAATGGGGTGACACGTCGCACCCGTCCTATATGCATATAGAGGCAACCCACAGAAAATAGCAGGGTACTCTCCGGCCACTCTTATATTTAGGAAACCATTAGCAGGACCACTAGACGCATTGAAAAGCAATTGGATCGACGGACTCCTCCACGAAAAAGAACAAATTGCATCGAAGTATGCTTAAACTCCGCTTTCAACAAAGCTGGAAAATTGCGACTGCAACATTATAGCGGTCCCGGGCAAAACAAGCTCGGAAGTACAACAAACGTCCAAGGAAGCGAGAATTGCAAGTCGGAGACAAAGCTTTACTGTTACTACCCTCTGGAGATAACAAATTACAAATTGAATACAAGGCCCATACACTTTCACAAAGAAACAATCCAGAACGAATTGTTGTCTGAATGTAAAAGGGTAACCCAAGACATATCAAACCAATCTACTGAAAAGGTATTTTGAGAGAGATACACGACCTAACTTGATGTCCTTAATGGTAGCTGAGGAAGTAGAAACTAATGAAACTTTCGCACTGGACCAGCCTATTACTGAGTCAGAGACGCACAATGACGTAGACATCGATTCAGATCTTAACCTGGAACGAAAGAAACAACTGCGTGATCTAGTCAGCCGACACAAGACCTGCTTTACTGACAGACCTGGTCACACAGACAGAGAAAGTAAAATCAACCCTTCTTGACGTTACTCCTATTCGATGCAAACACTATCCGTCCCTCTTTCTCAGGAAAATCGATAGAAACCGAAATACAGACCATGTTCGATCCTTTCTAGGAATGTGTAGCTCTATCAAATTAAATGTTTATTAAAGACTTTAACCAGATTTCCGCTCCTCTCACTGATCTCACAAGAAAAGTAGCACCCGACACCGTCGTTTGGACGCCACAATGCGAACACGCATTTCAAACCCTGAAGGAATAACCCATACTACATTTTCCCGATCTTTCAAAACCATTTGTGCTGCGTTCAGAAGCCAGCGGAACAGCAACCGGCGAGGTACTAATGCAAAAGGACGCAAATGATGACTTGTACTACATCCTATGCATAGCATATGCCAGCCGGAAGTTTAACCCAGCGGAGGGAAATTATGCTAAAGTAGAACAAGAATGCTTAGCAAACTGGTCACTGGTCGCTGGTCACTACTGCTTCAAGTGTACTCCTTCCGGATAGAGTATATAAAAGGCTCTAAAAGCCACATAGCCGACTATCTAAGCCTCTGAACAAATCAATGATAACAACGACGACTAAACAACACCGGCCAATGGAATCACGCTCACTTACGTTTGCCATCAACAGCACTAATTCACGAAAATTATACAAACAGTTCAGAAATCTGTAGACATATTCATACGAACAAAGGGGGAACTGTAGTGATTTCAAAATCGCACATAACCTTCTCACAGCGTCGCCTACATACTTTTATAACCCTGCCTAAATTACTGGAAAGCCGACATTTTATAACGCTGCATTATTAAAGACAAACAAAGACACGGGATATTGCCCCCCGCGCCCTGCCACACTCTTAACTACGGTTAATGAGGCCAATAGAAGTATCCAATTATACCTAAGGTTACGCATAATGACTTTGTGAATATCACATCTGAATTGAATAGTCCAAACTCTTATTTAAAACTCGAGAAGGCGATTGGATCCGGCTAAATGACCAGTATAAATCTGGAACCAACAACTTCAGGAACCTAACTGGTCCCCGCCATAGACTCAGCTCCGACCAATTTCAGATAAAAAAAGAGATGCGTAAGCAGTCTCGTTCTTTCTTCTATTTCATCACTCGAGAGCTATTGTGATCAATAATTGATATCATATTTAGTGGAATATCCTGTGTGAATGAGGGTACGGATTACTTATATCAATCTTATAGCTGTGGACTTTAATTGTGTTATAATTAACTAATGCCATTTGAAAATATAATTATAGTGAAGTTTCGACTGGACTACGGTCCATGCAACCTATATAATAATGGAAATTGAAATTCATGTATTATAAACGAAAATATGCCATTCACTCTCTATAAATATATATGTATATGCATGTATGTCTTTCAAATGAATGAATTACATTTACATGAATTACATTTTACATATGTGTTATCGCTTATGCGCAATAGTAAAACTAAGTATTTACAGGTATTGAGTCGTATGTTCTTATTTGCATACTTATATTTCCCCATCCCACCAACAAAAATGTAACCCGTTAGGGCTATTATTATTATTATTATTATTATTATTATTATTATTATTATTATTATTATTATTATTATTATTATTATTATTATTATTATTATTATTATTATTATTATTATTAGTATTATTATTATTATTATTATTATTATTATTATTATTATTATTATTATTATTATTATATTAATAATAATAATAATATAATAATAATAATAATAATAATAATAATAATAATAATAATAATAATAATAATAATAATAATAATAAGTCAGGCGACTGACTGACTGGCTGACTTAAGGCCTTTCGCTTCCTAATCATCCGATCGGGACGCCTCGGCTGCCTCTCTAATCATCCGTGTCATTTCCTTCCACTGTTCACGGTCTTTTGCTGTGGATGCTAATTTCGTAAGGTCTTCCTTTGATTTTAATACTTTGTTATTTTGAAGGCGTTGTAGGTCTCTATTGACGATAGTGTGAATTGACGTGGGTTGTCTACCTTGATATTTCTTGTGTCCAGGTGGGGTGAAAAGTATTCATGGCTTTATTAGCTGGTATATTTACATCTCTTCTGAGTATATGCCCAAAAATCCGCCATCTTGCCTCCAGGATTTGAATGGATAAGGGTCTTTCATTTCATTTTTCATACAGTGTTTTATTGCTTATTTTTGTGGGGTATCCTATATTCAGGACTCTTTTCAGTTGTTTTCTATTAAATCTGTCTAATCTTTGCTCTTCGGTTCCAGGCAGTACCAATTTTCCGCATTTGTATATAAGCACAGATTTTACAAGGGTTGCATATAATTTGATTTTAGTTTTTAATTTAATTTTATCTTTTCTCATTCATATATATATGCAATAATTTATTTAGTGCAGCCATCAATATACTTCTTCTTTTTTCTGCGTCTTCCTTGTCGCCTATCAATGATCCTACTTTTTTTCGTGGCTCTCCATTCAATTCATCTTTCTTCCTTGACAGTAATGTTACATCTGTTTTGTCAGTATTAACGTACAGTTGGTGATTTTGTAAGGCTCTTTGAATGTCATTTACATAGACTTTGAAGCCGATAAAGTCATTGTCGTCTGCATACGCCATTTCCACGGGGAGTTCGTTTTCAAAACGTAATTGGACCGAAGAAACAGATTTACGCACATCTTTTAAAGCGTTTTCTAGGTAAATGATAAATAAAAGAGGGCTTAGGCTGTCTCCTTGTGGTGTACCGATGTTGCAAAGGAATGATTTATTCTCTGAGGCACCGATTATTTAGGTCGTTATCCAGGTTTCACTTATATGGAAGTCTAAATAACAACAGAGTACCGGTAGGAGATGGAGTATGTGCTGAACTTCGAAAATATGGACCACCATTATTAGATGAACACGTAGAGGACATTTTCAATCAGACGTTCGAACACCACCAGAAGTTGGATATCAATAAAGGGGAGCTGATATCAATACAAAAGCCAGGAAAACTAAAAGGCCCTCCAAAGAATTTGAGACCAATCACTCTGCTTACACAATTAGAAAATCGCTCACCCTACTACTACTACTACTACTACTACTACTACTACTACTACTACTACTACTACTAATAATAATAATAATAATAATAATAATAATAATAATAATAATAATAATGATAATAATAATAACAATAATAATAATAATAATAATAATAATAATAATAATAATAATAATAATTAATAATAATATAATAATAATAATAATAATAATAATAATAATAATAATAATAATAATAATAATAATAATAATAATAATAATAATAATAATAATAATAATGAGATCAGTGGCGTTGGCAACTGTTCCTTAATTGAATCTTTCCTCATATAACGTGAAACATCTACCACTACTGCTACCTATTTCTTTAAACTTAAAACGTTATTACTATCTCTCCAGTTGCCAGGAATAAGGTGGAAGAGGTACCAGGCGACTTCTGTTTCGCGGGAATCTATTTTACTTCTGTGTGTCTACTTCTACACAGATGCGACTGTAGTATTCATGTTTTAACGTATTACTTTTGTTTATTTTTCTTAAAATATTTCCAATTCATTATGATTTAACTGACACTCCATCTTTGTTATCATATTATTTACAATTCCACATAATATCATATTTTGTTTATAAAATTAAATGTGACCAAAATATTTATACTTTTGAATATCATATTTTGCAGTCGACCTGTATACTTCTGCTCTTCATGATTTTCTACTGTACACGTTGTCTTCCCTGCATCGTATTCTCCAATGGTCTAATGTCCATTAAATATCTCATCATCTTCATCAAAATCAACGTTTTCGTTTTTTCATTTCGCCTGTGTGTTTGGTACCGTTAGCTCTGGTGCGATTTATATTGTTATACCCAGAATAGTAGCTATAAATTCAATTTGACACAATACCTCTTTGACATGACAGGGCACATATTTTACTTTATTTATGTATTTATTTATTCATCATTTGTTTGTTTATTTAGTTTCCCCTACTCAAAGTCAGAGTGATTTTTAAAATGTCAATGGAAATTGAATCAAGTCATGAAATTTGAAATATAAATAACATTTATAAGGTATGTCTTTACTTTTTCCACCAATCCATCAGTTAACACGGTAACTGACAAACCAATGTTAATTTACTTTGCTCTGATCTCTGCCAAAAGAAATATATTTAAGCATTTGTTTACGGAAACTTCTGAGTCAAGAAAACCTTTGAAGTAGCCGATCTTAAACGCTACCTGTTTATAGTGTTGCTGCGTAAATGTTTTTTTTCTTCTAGTCAACACGAGCCTTAAGATAGGTATTAATCACTCGTTAGGTTTGTAACCCCTATAGAATGTTTTAGTTAAGTTAATCATTGCAGTAGAGTATTATCTTACCTATTGTGAAATGTTACGAGATCGTAGGAAATATCGCTTTCCTGAGTCAGGGCAGTAGTTACAACCGTTGTTATTTTCTATAAAGGTGGAATGCGTAAAATTTCCATGCTTCATTCCATATGGCAAATTGGTCTTTATGGTCTATTTCAAAGGAAGACTGGAATAATCCAGGCGTCAGCCGTGGTGCAGCGCCACAAATCAGCTAGGGCAAGGTGACTTGCTCAAGGCCACACGACGCAACGGTTTTTCTAACTCTGTAACTTTCGGGTACGAATCAAAGACCGTAATCGCTGAACCACTCTGCCCCATATATTAATAGATGTAATATAGTTTTAACCTTACAGTTAGAAGGAATGCATAAACGGTTTCAATCATTTTAACTTATATCTAGAGGGAATGCAGTGTAATTACTTTTACTCTCCATACAGATGGAATGAATTTACAGTTCCAATCTTTTTTTACTTCCACGGGGAATGCATTTACGGTTGTAATCGCTTTTACCTTCCATTTACAGGAAATGAAATGTTTACTTCCATGTAAAGGGGATGCTCTTATGGTATATGTATAAGGAAAAAAGTAATTACTGTTTTATTCGAATTTATCTTCCATGTATATGTGTATTTGCAGTTTAAAATGTATTACCTTACATATTGAGGGGATGCATTTGATAATTTAACTTTTAATAAATTGAAAAAAAACCCATCGCATAAGGACTATCTGCATTTAGACAGGTAGAATAGGGTGAAATCGACATGTGCTATCTGCAGGTCTGATAACCCAACTGGTTGTGGGCTGATTGTTGTAATGGAAATACTCTCAAACCAGAGCAAAACTTTGTCATTTGCATCAATCTTTTACTTTTATCAACCCTGTGATTGCATTCAGCTATCAGACCAGCAAATATGTACATGGAGCAGTCTAATAATATCTTAGTCCATTGTGACTCAATCAAATGACTACATATAAATCCTTTTTTAATTTTTCAAGTTTCTTCTTCTTCTTCATTCAGCTTATCGGCACTTTGCAGGGTTGCCATAATGAATGCCACATCTCCATGCATCTCGGTTCAACGCATCATCTTCCTCCATGCCCAGGTCTTTCATATCATCCTTTACCTTATCCCACCATCTTGTCTTTGGGCGTCCGATTTTCCTCTTACCCGCTATTTGTGTCCAATACTTTCCTTCCCACATACTCCCTCTCTCGTCTCTTTATCTTTATAGATACATTCTTCACTTCAGTCAACATTCAAATTCGTCCAATTCTCACTTTATCTTTTCTTGTCCAGCCAAGTGACATCTCAACATCCTCATTTCTGCCACCTCAGCCTCTTTATCTTGTTTCTTTGTTGTAGCTGCTGTCTCTAGTTCATATAACATTGCTGGTCTTACAACTGTTGTATATATTTTCCCCTTCAGCTTTGAGGATATTCCTTCGTCGCACATAACTCCAGTTACCTTCCTCCAATTATTCCAGCCTGCTCTTCTTAACCTCCATCTCATTGCCCCCATCTCATTGAACAGTTGTTCCTAAGTATTTGAATTGGTCTCTGGCACATCCTCTTCTCCTATCTTAATCGGTGGTTCTGCTCTTTGTTGTTCGATGCCCAAATACTCTGTCTTCGATCTGCTTACCCTTAATCCCTTCCTTCCCAACACCCGTCTCCAACCCTCCAGTTCCTTTTACCCCTCAGCTTTTGTATCATTCAAAAGGACTACAACCTCCGAATACATCATGTTCCATAGTGCCTCTCGCCGAATGGGGTCTGTTAGGACATCCATTACTATTGCAAACAGCAGTGGGCTGAGAGAAGATCCCTGGTGTAATCCAACTCTTACATTAAATGTATCAGTTGGGCCAACAGCTTTCCTTACCACTGTTTTGTTTCCTTTGTTTCATTTTGGATAACTTTGATATATTTCTCTGTTACCTCCTTTGCTCTTAGGCAGTACCACATCTTCTCTTGGTACCCTACCATACGCTTTCTCCAGGTCAATGAATACGCAATGTAACTCTCTTTGCTTTCTCTATACTTCTTTGCGGTCACGTTTA
This sequence comes from Berghia stephanieae, assembly GCF_034508935.2. NCBI lineage: Eukaryota > Metazoa > Mollusca > Gastropoda > Nudibranchia > Aeolidiidae > Berghia > Berghia stephanieae. The sequence goes on along the minus strand of NC_088360.1, from coordinate 62,728,647 downwards.
GGGCAAATATAGCATAGTCTGTACTTTTATCAGCAAGAAATCCAAAGTGTTCTTTACTTATGTCTACATCTTTTCTAATCATCTTATCAATTACTCTTTCCCATATCTTCATTGTATGGCTCGTTAACTTGATGCCCCTATAGTTGCCACATTCTTGAACATCTCCTGTATTTTTGTATATTATGGGAATCAAAGTACTTTTTGTCCATTCTTCGGCATTTTCTCTTTCTGTAAGATGTCGTTGAATAACCATTCCATGAAATTTAACCCTTCATCCCCTAGTAATTTCCAGAATTCTGCTGGTATCTCGTCTGGTTCAACTGCTTTCCCCCTTTTCATCTGCGCACTGCATCCCACACCTTGTTCTTGCTTACCTCTTCTACTATCTTCTCTTTAGGTTGTATAAATGCACATCTTCTCTCCCTGTCATTCTCTTCATTCATGAGGTGTTCGTAGTATGTTTTCCATCTTCCTCGGATCTCTTCCATTCTCGTCTTTCATCATCTTACTATGTTGTATATCTCTCCTATTCTTGTCCCTCTGATTCGCTATCCTGAAAATATTTTTCTGGTCTTCTCTACTTTCTAATTGCTCATACATATCTTTGAATGTCTCGGACTTTGCTTTTGGAACGGCTCTTTTTGCTTCTTTTTTCTGCCTACTTATATTCATCTACTTTCATAGCATCCCCGTTTGTCTCCATGTTCTTCCTTGCTTCCCTATTTTTCTTTCTTGCTTCTTGGAATTTATAGTCAGGTGTGAAAAAATATATAATCCGATTATATTCAGCGGAGGCATCTACTAAAATGAATTTGATAATTTTCCCAGCCATTCATCTTTATGTAGAAATACTTCATATATCTAATTTGCAACAAGGACGATCTCACTATATTTAAAAAGAGGAATCTAGAAAATAGAAAAAAACATTTTCTAACTGAAAACTACAACAATTCATAAAAGAAAACTACCGAAAACTACTTGTAAGTTATTAAATTGACTTGTTGGGTGCGTTTTCACATCTCCCTCATGAGCGTCCTACATATTGTTTTAGATTTGGTCTGTGTTTTCATTGTCATAATAATATTTTATCTCAAATACAACCAACTTGCTATTACATAATATCATATTATTCAGGCCTCTGTGGCAACTCACCTTATACATTTTAATACGTAGTTAATCTTTTTTTTTAACACGTCATAAATGAAATTATACACCAACCTGTATAAACAGAGAACAAATCTCCCAAAAAAACACACACACACACACACACACTCTCTCTCTCTCTCTCTCTCTCTCTCTCTCTCTCTCTCTTATTTTATCACGATCTCTTGTTCTCTCCGTCCTCATGCTTATCCCTAGGTTTTCCATATGTTTACTCTTCTCAACCCTCCCCCCACCTTTACAAATTCTCTTTCTGTTGCTTTTAAATCTCTATCTTGCCAATTAAATAATCGTATCTATTTTTTTTCTCCCCTCCGTTTATTTATCCATCCATCCTAGAAATCTTAGATAGATAGATAGATAGATAGATAGATAGATAGATGGATAGATAGAGAGCTAGATAGATAGATAGATGATAGATAGATAGATAGATAGATAGATAGATAGATCGATAGATAGATAGATAGATGGATGGATGGATATATAATATATATTATATATATATATATATATTATATATATATATATATATATATATATATATATATATATATATATATTAGATAGAGAGAGAGAGAGAGAGAGAGAGAGAGAGAGAGAGAGAGAGAGTGAACAAACCAGGGTAGACCACGAGAGAGGATATAGTACGATTATTTAATTGATATACGATTATATAATTGATAGTTGCCCATGAACATAATTGTAGTATGATCATGGCTGTCAGTATCAAGTGATTTGATTCATCATGGCAAAAGTAAGTTCAAATATGAAACGGATCGAAATATCTATACGGGATTTGTTGCTAATTTCTTCTTTGTAAATCTTTTGCGTTGAAAGGAGTAGTATCGAATGGCTACACCTCTATTTTGAATCTTTTAATCCATTCTTCAAATTCTTTTCCTGCCTTATAGGCTGTCTTGTAGCCTCCTGATAGGCTTGTCACTGGGCAGTGGATGACGATGTATAGATGGAATCTGAGAGAATCAGATGCATGCCGTCATTGCCAAGGAGGCCCTGAGACAATGGACCACATCGTCATCCACTGCCCAGTGCGTTGAAAGTATGAAGGCCGGTATCTTATCTGCCATCGTGTAATAAAGAGCTCAATGTTACCATCACATAATAACCGATTTAGTCACCGTCCTTACAACGCCCACTCCTAGGCAAGAGCCTAGCTAGTAAGAGATTAGAAAACTATCATAACATTCTTTCTTTTTAGTAACTTACTTCGCTTAGGCTTAAGAATTGGGCGCAGATGGCCGATGCATCACCCTACTAATTATATTATCTATTTTTTCTCCCCTCCGTTTATCCATCCATCCATCCATCCATCCATCCATCTATCTATCCATTTAGAGCTGATTTCTAATTGTATTGTGTAGTATTATAGAATCGGAATTCCAGAGCCATGAGCGAGCTGCCTCCATCAATTACCTTGTCGCCTCATCCTGAGAGAAATCTTAAGTGTGCGATGAAGGATGAGAGTGAAAAAGATTAATAAAATGAGAATTAAGTTTTTGATTTTCATTTTACTGGGAGTTGAGACCGATTGAAGAATAAAGGAGAGAGAGAGAGAGAGAGAGAGAGAGAGAGAGAGAGAGAGAGAGAGAGAGAGAAGAGAAGAGATGTAAGGGTGGTTGGTGGTTGGTAAATGAAGGGAATGAGAGATAGATCGATAGATAGATAGATAGATAGATAGATAGATAGATAGATGGATGGATGGATATATGGATATATATATATATATATATATATATATATATATATACAGAGAGAGAAATAGAGAGAGAGAGAGAGAGAGAGAGAGAGAGAGAGAGAGAGAAAGTGAACAAACCAGGGTAGACCACGAGAGAGGATATAATACGATTATTTAATTGATATACGATTATATAATTGATAGTTGCCCATGAACATAATTGTAGTATGATCATGGCTGTCAATATCAAGTGATTTGATTCATCATGACAAAAGTAAGTTCAAATGTGAAACTTTAGGCCAATGAAAGTTTTATTGAAACTCAAACAAATTGAATTAAAAACAAACAAAACATAAAGTGTTCTGATGAAGCACATTATATCAGTCATTTACAATGCCAGCAAAATAAAGTTTGTCTCCACTATACTTTCTAATCGTTTTTTTTTTTTTGTTGTTCTTTGAAGTGAGCCCTTCGACTTCGAGTCCCCAGTCATTCGCAACTCTCGAGTTAAATTAGTTTCGGGTTTTAAGTTTTTTTTACTCACATAAATGTGTACTTTCGACGATCTGCACTTATCTTACAGTTTTTTTTTACGCCAGTGTCAATAGCAACACGACACTTTTTGCCTCTGTCATACGTATCCGACATATTTCCTTCCGAATCGAATCTCTCTCAATCTAAAAATAGTTGTTATCTTTACAACGCTATGCTGTATCCCCGTAACTAATCTTAGACTTAGCTTGAAGTCCAGCCTCAGCAAATGACTAAAACTTGGCCAACCTTAGTCCGAAGGTGCCCTGATATTAGCCTGGGACTTGCTTGATCAGCTCACATCAAATCCGATTTTTTTCAAGTCCTTTACTCAAGTCAGAGATTAAGCGATAGGCCGCCTTCATAAAAAACGGTCCTGGACTGTATTCCCTTTAGAATTGTTACATTAATATACTATGACATCTAAAGCATGCCCGTCGTGCTCTGATTGCCCAACAAAACGGAAATATGATTTTAAACATTCTTTGCGAGCACGAGCTAACCCGGCACCACGCCTTTACACAGCAATCAAAATGAACAACGTTTGCAATTTGGGTGGTGTGTTCCAATCCGAACAGTGTTCCAATTCGGACACACTTCCGTTTTCACCTTCTATTTTAACGCATAAGTTTAATAAGAATTGTAACGTGGAGCTCAATTACGATTTAACACAGCCAGAAATAAATGCATGATATAATAAAGCCACTTTCAGAGCTTTTCCATGTTATTTAACTAACTAAATAAATAAATTAGATAGTCTCTAAAAATAATTGTCTCACTCGGAAGATCGGACACGAGCTTCTCCCATCACCTTTTCACGAATCGAGGCATCTTACAGTCGAAGTAGCAATATAAAGCAATAACAATTACAATATAAACTTATACAATTGAAAGGATTTTTCACATTTTGTTTTGAAATTTTTGCGGTCTAACTTAATTTGGAATCAATAGGTAAGTATGTCTATGTATCTTTTAAAAAAATATATATTTAAAATAGATGTTGAAACAAAATCACCCAGTTGTTCCATTTGAGCCACACGGTTGTTCCATTTAAGACAGCCAGTTGTTGCACTTCAAACATGACTTTTTCGATGTGCTCTGTTTTGTCGTTTATTTGTTCTCAATTTTAATTCTAAAAGTTTTTATCAATGAATTTGAGGATTCTTCTGTACAAACAATCAATTTGAATTTTTATTAAGAGTGAAGTCTCCTCTCCTCGTACAGCACCCACCATCGTAGATTATTACGAAAAAAATATTTATAATAATGTCATAGATTTTTGAGATGGTCTAATCAATATTTTTGGGTACTCATTAATCTTTTTCCTTTTCCGTACTTTTTAAGGCGTAAATTCATTTAGAAACAGGCGTTATATTTGATTGTTATCAAATCAATTCACTCTAATCTTGAATGTAAGCTCTTTTGACATCCGTCTTAGCTCAAACTAAGAAAATTTAGTTGTATTTGTTTCAATTGTCAAAGAGGCGTCCGAAATGGGACACAAGGTTTTCGGATTGGGACAAGTGACTAGAGCCCATAAATTAAAGTCATTCACAACTAAATTGTGATAATAAATGGACAAGTATTTTATCTAAAACTTTAGAATAATGGTGTTTGCAACATATGCAGCCGATATTTTCACAATTACTCTGGGTGTGCGGCCAATAGATATCATTGAGCTGAGAGAGCCATTTTGGGAGTCCGAATTGGAACACCCCACCCTATTTCACGAAGTAATCAAACGACTTGAAAACTGATTAAGAAAGACAATAGGTGTAATTAGTAGACACGTGATCTTGGGTCTTATGATTTGTAATACACCGATGGCGTCTGCCCTAAGCGCACATATTGGCAAGACTAATAACTGAACGCAATTGTTGTATTTTGAGTCGATTTGAGAGTATTTCATTTACAAGAATGAGCTCAATTGTTTGGCTCCATTTATAGATCACAGCATGCTTACAAAACATACAGACAAATGAATACAAAACAAACAAAACAGGAACACATACACACACATACACACACAGTCTCTCTCTCTCTCTCACACACACACACACACACACACAGAGTAAAGCAAAAAAAAAAACACAAAAAAATTTACCCAAACCAAAGATAAAAAATGCAAAGAAGACAAAAAAAAAAAAAAAAAAAAGAACACAAAAACATCCCCACATAAATAAAGGGATGAAGAAAAAATAACAAAACAATAAAAAGATCTCAACCTCAAACATTGAAAATACCCTAAGACCGTACTCTAGATAGAAAAAAACAAAACAAAACGAAAAAACAAACAAAGAAAGATACAAAAAGAAAACAACAAAAAGAAAAAAAATTCCTATGTCATTTTTAAAAGTCTGACCAGAAAATTCTTCCTTCAAATATCAATCGATTATTGAAGTCCCCGTTTTGAGAATGTTGATAACATGAGGGTCATTTTAATCGATCGATATTTAAAGGACGAGTTTTGGCCAAAAAGTTTTAAAATGTATCTTTTTTCCAGACTACGACAGAGCAACATCAGAATAAAGCATTTTTCATTCATTCAATATCGTTTATGATTTTGAGACAAGTTAAACATTTTGTCAAGCTAAAATATTGAACAATACGAGAGATAAATCTTGGAAGAAAATTTTAAAATATTTTTTAAAAAGTTTTAAAAGTTAACATCTTGAACAATACTCCGGAAAAATATATTCTTTAAAAAGAAAAATAGGATTGGGGGTTAACATGTTTATTGTTTTGCCAACGAGCACATAATTACTGGCAATCCAAAACAATTATTAAACTAATTTTTACAGATTGATTATACAAGTAAGAAAATCCAAGGGTAATTTTATCACTCCTTGATTAAAATGGTTCATTAGAATACCTGCTAGAACGGTTCTGAATTTGACCTCGGCCTTCAGAATCGTAATATGTACCGCGATGCCAGATTCATTTGCGCGCACCTACAAATTTTAATGCCAGACCGCATTTACCATTGATTATAGATAACTCAAAACATTCGTTTCGATCTATGTTAATTTCTACAATACAGTACTATGATCATTGAAATAAATGAATGCCTGTTCGTAATAGCCTTTATTTCCCGTCCGGGTTCATTTAATTTGTTTTAAATCTTTTGAGCTGACACGGTCGGAAAAGAATCAGATAGTGACTAACGTGAAAAAAAATTATCTAATTTGTTTAGAAATTGAAACGAATTCAACAATCTTTAAAACATCTGCCTAAATAAAGGGAAAGATAAACCAAACGAAGACTGAAGAACCCCTCTCAAAATATTTAAATTGTTATCTCGGGTTACATACTTCCACCTGGTGCATACTAATAATTTTAATCAGAATCACTTTGCATCCAAGTGGTATGACGCTAGGCTCATGATTTGCAGGTCAGGGTTCGAGTACCGCTCTAAATGGTGCAAATTTGAGTGTTTGGAAAAGGCTCTTAATTTACACTCTTTCATACTCATGTGAAATAAGTATCTGACCGTAAACAGCGTTGTCTTTATGTGTATGTGTATGTACATGTGTTCAGCGCTGATAGTAGCAGTTCATCAGATTCTCGTTGTGTCTGGGATATAATATTTTTATACTGTGAATTCATTATTGGACTTTCACAAATATCTGTGAAATCTCATAAATATTTAATAGATATGTATTATAATATTTATGATTTTGTGCCAAAACGTATCGAAATATTTTAGACTGTTACTCTCACCCGAGGTGTGGATTGTAATATAAGTGCTGATTCCAGTTCTGGCAGACGATTTTATGTGTACTTATATTGACAAGGAGTGGATTGTTTATAATACGTACTGACTCCAATTCACGAGGACTATTTTATGCGTACTTTTATAATGATTGGAATGAAAAATGACAACTAGATACACTCTAAATCAAATGATTGAAATAAAATAACACGTCACAACTATTGACCGGACATTAATGAACGTTTTTCTCGATTTTAAGATGTGTAAGCCAATATTTTTTTTAAAACGCGGAACAAGAGGAGGCGTAAACAAATCACTGTGTTGTCAAATCCACGACCTTGTATTAAAACCAAAACTGCAACAACAACAACAACAACAACAACAACAGCAACAGCAACAACAACACCATTAAGTGCAACAAGTGCAACAGCAACAAGTAAGACAATTACAACAAAAGCCACATCGACAAGATCACAAACTTCAACAGCAACAGCAACATCAACGACCGTAGTAACGACAGCATGAACATCAACAACTACTACCACATCAACAACAGCACCATAAACATAAACAGCGACAGTGGAAAGGACGGAACGACGACAACGGCAACGGCGACAACAACAATAACAGCTGCATCATCAAACAGAACTACGGCAACAGGCAAGAACATCAACCTCAACGAACAATGTCATCAACAACAACAATCATATCGCAGACAATAACACTCAATCAAAATGGCCAAATCTCATCAAAATCGACTCCAAGTCCATCCCTGCCCAAACACAAATTATTCACATACATGCCAGGTCAATAAAAAACAAAGTGGTTGACAGCTATGACCTCATCACTGACAACAACATCAATGTTATTTGAGTCCTTCCAAATTATGTGATCTTAACCCCATTCCAACCTCATTACGTAAAAACTGTATTGAGGCTTTATTGGGTATCATAATTGATTGTGAACAACTCACTCAACTCTGGTGTGGTTCAAACTCATTTTATGAAAGCTGTTATAAAAGAAGAAAAGTGCACTTGAACAAAATCAACTTAAAGATTATGGGCCGGTTTCGAATCTTTCCTTTCTATCAAAAAATTCTTAAGAGAATTACTTTTAAAAGACTTTTAAAGCATGTTACTTTGAATAATATATGAAACTTATCAGTCAGCGTACAAAACACAGCAAAGAAACAGCTGTCCTCAAAGTCTATACTGGTGTATTGATTTCTATTGACAAATAATACATGTCTGCTTGTTAACTCTTTTAGATCTCTCCTCTGCTTTCGACACCAGAGACTATGGCATTTTACCTCATCGTTTCTACATTGCATTTGGAATGCACTAGAGTGGTTTCAATCGTATCTTAGATTTAAAGCACAAACTGTTGATTGTCACGTCTATGTAGGAGGGTGGCAAGTAGGAGTAGAGAGATAGGAGTCAGATAGTTTCCCCATAGACTAGTGTCTAGTGCCGCTTTTATTTTTCCCTTTTATAGTAGGGTAAAGCTCCTGACACTTGACTGATAGTAAGAGAATGTTTCAGGTTTAAAGAAATAGGTAGTAGAGTAGTGGTAGAGTATTGACACGTTATATAGGGATAGGTAGGCTCAGAAGGTAAGTATCAATTCCCGTTAAAGAAGAAGTCCTTTAAAATAAATCAACAGAATTGCCTCATACAATAACAAGTTACCAAGTAATTAGCCAAAGAATAATAGTGCTGGTATTAAATAATTAAATTTAGACTATGGGTATTTAATCTTCATCCCGTATCATAAACTACTCATTTTGTTACTGAGTGGGCTTAACTTTCGAGGTGTCTGAGCGGCGCTAAGATTTTTCCCTTATATCGGACAGGAGCCGTTCTGGTTCAGTAGTTTCAGTCGACCGCTTGTCAGATTTCACTACACTCCCCCCTGTGTTTGTATAAATCTGTCTACAGATTTCCTAATTGTTTGTGTAGTGTGGATGAATTATTGCTGTTCATTTGTAACCAAGTTCTAGATGGTTAGTCGATGACCTGATGCGTGTTGGCCGTTCTGTTTGGTCCGTCACAGGATTCAGGTTCAATCCGTATCCCCGATGAATATGTGGTTAATAACCGATCTTTAAAAATATCGGAGCAAATCTTTTACTAGGTTGCAACATTTTAATATTCCTATGAATGGTGGGGTCGTGAGGGATTTCAATTAATACCCTTGACATCACCACTGATTATAAGATATGTTAATAATTTAATTAACGGGACACATCGAGTTAGTGGGATGGGGAAAGATGTGTATCATGAGAGCATAATAATCAATGCATATAAATGCTGAACAGAACTATCGTGTATTAGCGGTAGCACATTGGTAAATACAGTTCGCGCAAGGTAATTAATTCATTTGGAAGGAATACATTATATAACCCGAGTTATCAATTACTGTTAATAACATGAGTTATTGATTTCTGTTATTTTTGGTTGTGTCTACTTACGGCCAGGCGAAACACAATATCAAATATCACTCCAACACATACTAGTTTAATTGGCATTAATTAATGGTAACACAATGTAAGTTTACTGGCCCTCGTTCACACATGTTTCTCGCTATATAGAATGCTCGAGTTCCCTATGAGCAGTGAGCTCTAAGTAGATGAAATGGGAGAAAGCGAGTTTTATCACTGTCATAGTTTATATCCGTTTCTCTCGGGAGTTGGAGAATCCCAAGGAGCCAACAATATTCCAGGATTTCGGTTTGCCTGGTTTACTATTGGTTGTTTCTTTAGACTAATCGTGTTCTGTGTATCATAACTGTAGCGTCTAGTGAATTCCTAATAGGTCGGTTATTTGCCCGTTACTATTGAAGATCTAACACATGCTCGCACCTAGGTGAGAATTAAAGCAGTCTCAATGCGGTCTCAACTCCGTAGCTATACCACATGGCCTTTTTTAACTGTGACTATGGCGATAACGATTAACACCTGCGATGCGCGAGAGTAGATTATATATTGATTTATTTACAATCCTGGGAAAGTGAGGCGATTGAAATATATCACTACATTGATATTAATGGCAAATGTTCAGAAGAATTTTATTTGATGCATGGGTTAGCCAAGAGATCTGTTCTTGTGCCTATTATTTGAAAATTTTATCAATCATGGTATGAACTACCACTTTTATGCTGATGATACAAAATGTATAAAAGCGATACTCCTGGTGATGTTTTTTTTTTACAAAATTCAGTTGAAAATTGTGATTTTGATGTAAAGTAAAACTTGGTAGATGTAAATAAACTTAAACTTAATACTGTAAAAACAGAAGTAATATTATTTGGGTCAAGAAAAAATGGTCCTTTCCCGATGATGATCTTAGATATTATTGACAACACTATAAAGTCATGTAACATAATTAGCAATTCAGGAGTATTTTTAGATAGCGATTTGGGCATGATTTCACATTTGGATAATCTAAGCAAAAGTTTAAATTCACATCTCAAGAAAATTGTTAATGTACAAACCCACTTCATTAAAGCTAGTAATAACATTTATATTATCAAGATTAGATTATGTCAATTCTCTTTTGGCTGGGACCAATCAATATAAAGTTTTAAGACTTCAAACAATTCAGATTAGTGCTGCAAAATGTATTACAAAACAAAAGACATAATATGAAAAATCACTGCCCATTCTGATTGAATTTCTTTGGCTGCCAGTGAAAGAAGTTGAAAACAAGGAGGATCACCCTTATGGGCTTTAAATGTCTTATTGGTTTAGCACCTAAGTATCATAATGAATTCATAAATGTCTATTTTCCATTTAGAATCCAAGGTCTTCCTGGCCACATTAAACTTCAAGTAAACAGCAAATCCGATGATTTATTTTATGGTGGGAGATCGTTTTAAACTCTTGGTCCTCCAATATGGAACGATCTTCCTATGGCTTTTCGTGAAGCTCAACTGCCGATATTTTTTAATCAAAGTTTATATATTACTTTTTTACAAAAACATATATTTAAGTCTCTGTCAATGTTTCACATTTATTTGATGGTCACCCCTATTCGCAGTGGTACTGCAAATTGTAGATAGCATTCATTTTAGTTATTTGCAGAAGTACTACAAATGCGAGTTCGTTCTGTATTTGCAGTAGTAGCCTACGAGACTAGAGCTTTATTGTATAGAGGATTGGATGCAAAATATAAATAAACTACAATTATCTTTTTTTAAATAGCTTTTTTATTAATTTTTAAAAATTACTATTACTATAATAATTATTATTATTTTGCGTATCGTTGACGATGACGATGTGTCTGTTGTTGTGTAGTGATGTGGTGTGATTGTAGTAGTGGTAGTGATGATGACTTAAGGATAATGATGATGATATAATGGTGGTGGTGGTTGTTGTAGTTTTGATAACGATGTGGTAGGGTAGTAATGATGATGGTTATGGTTGTAGTAGTGGCGGTGGTAGCGATGATGACGAGGAGGAGGAGGAGGATGATGATGTAAAGGTAGTGGTGGTTGCTATAGTTTTGATAACTGTGAGGAGATTGCCGTGGTGGTAGTAGTAGTAGTAATGATGATGTGGTGGTGACTGTAGTAGTAGATGTAGTTTATCGAGGGTAACTTCTATTATTTGCACGAGCACTGAGATATGATTCATAAGCAACGGCGATTGTGCGTGTGCGTGTGCGTGTGTGTGTATTTGTGAAAGAGAGAGAGATAGACAGAGAGAGACGGAGAGATAGAGAGAGAGAGAGAGAGAGATTCCTGGAACTTTATAAAATATATTTAACTAACTGCAAATAATACAACAAATGGGGACGGAACTCTATTCTCAATAAAGTAATCTGACAGATAAACTGATAGATTTCAAGATGTGAATGAATGATCAAGTCGTAGAGGTGGCGGTGGGGACGGAGAAATGTTCATGGATTATATTGAGATAACAAAAACAAAACAAAACACGATCTTGTTAAGTTCATGCTTGAAGGAAAAGTTGAAACGTTCAAAATCTCATCACACAAAATGTTTCAATCATCCCTCCTTTTCTTCCCTTTTCCCTAACACACTCTCATTCAATTTCAAGCCATTCAACAACATGCCATTTTGAAGAGAAAATACAGTGTTGTATTCAGTGAGGAGACAAAGACTAATTGTCAGAGACTAGAACGCGTTTTTACTACTGCAAACAGGGATTACGCCGTGAAATCACTATTCGCAGTAGTACTACTTTTGGTGAACTTCAGTGATTGGAGTTCGGTCGAATCCGTGTCGATAGCTACAAGAGAATTGTGTGAATCTGCCAAGGATTCTGCTTATTTACTAATTTATTTTTTTTATTAAATGTGTTCTATACGTAAATTTAATAACCAATTGACAAGGTACTGTGTGAAATTTGTAAATTTATTACTATTCTATCGGGGCCCGTTCAACAACCTGTTATCGATAAATAAAAGTAAAAGGAAGTAACATCTTATTGGAGATATAGATAGAGGGAGTAAATGTGACTCGTGAATGAACAAAACAAAACAAACGACGTTTCGACCTTTGGCCTTTTTCAAGTAAACACAAAATACATATATTATATTTATATTAGATTGCCATAATAATATAGGCGAAAATTTGTAAATGTGTGTGTGTGTGTGTGTGTGTGTGTGTGCACTGGACGAGAGAGAGAGAGAGAGAGAGAGAGAGAGAGAGAGAGAGAGAGAGAGGTAGGGGACCACTAATAACACTATTGCTGAAAAGTAGTCTTTAACCCCCCCCCCCCCTCCTTCCATCTTACTACCTTATTTTTGAGAGAGATATATATATATATATTATTTTAATATTTACCACAATGTTGGAGTCAGTCTACATCGACTGAATCCAACATTGTGGTAAATATTAAAATAATATTCGCTCCATTGCTACATGTCGAGCACTATCCGTACCATATTTCTATCAAACACGATTCAATATATATATATAATATATATATATATATATATATATATATATATATATATAATATATATATATATATATATATATATATATATATATATATATATATATATATATATATATATATATATATATATATATGAGCCAAGGTCAAAAGGTGCCCGCCTGATACCAGTGTTAAGAAAATTTGATTTTTACTTAATTATGGGCTGTTTTCATTGGGTTAATGCTTGTAATCAATTGATAATATGAAGAAGAGATAAAATTAGATAGCTCAACATACTCTGTTCAACAGAATATGAAATAAACAACTTGAAAGTCAAATTTGAATGCTGTTTGTCATGTGCTTAAAACGAGGTCACCGCATCACCTTTTTAGAAATCATGTAGAAATTAAATGTGATGTTTTAGCTCACGTGATTTAAATTTGACTAATAGTATGAAGTCAAAATTTACTTTTAAACGCAATTGCAGTATATTACATATCTGATTAAGTTTCATATAGAGTTCTTAAAAAGTTGGTGTTGCTTGTGACCTTTGGTGTCATCAAACACAGCACAATACTAAGACTCGACACGAAACTTTAAAGCTCATTTTTAATGTTTATAAAATCTTTTATTATGAGAAAAAAGGATAGATTTACTATCTGAATTCAAATCTTGGAGTAAATGTATACCGTTTTGCCGATATTGAGGTTTATTGGTTTTGGTGTCATTTGTCACAAGCAACACGGCATACGTGAACACGTGGAAGTTTGTTTCGTTAAATGGCGATTCGCAATTTCGATCCACCCTTCTTACCAGTCTTTGAAGTGCAGCACTTTCATTTGCCTTTCCAGCGTGGCTCCAGGCAGAAAAGGTAAGTTGAACTTTGGTGTCATCGCTATTTTACATTGTTACAAGCAACACTTGATATTGGATATTACAAAGTGCCACCAAAAAATTATGTTTTCAGCTGTTATTCTATTTACAAACATGATATTATGACATCTCACATAAGACTGATTTTGACACAATTAATTATTTCCTTGTAATTCTAATTTTTTTATGTTTCAGGGTTGTATCAATCAAGAAAAAGACAAAACTCAAGCTTTTGACGAATCCAGATAAAAGAGGGGTTGTCAAGAAATTTGATTTGATTTACTATTAACACACTAAATTACTACAAACTAGCAGATTTGAGCAGTAGGGCGGATGTTACGGTATGGTTACATGAATTCATTACCATGGCTGATATTTATCTAGTGTTTGTTTGACTTCTGGTACTTTTTTGTGACCATTGGTGTCATTGGTTAAAATGTCACAGGTGACACTTAAGTTTGAAGTTTCTAATGTATTTCTGTTTTCATGTTCTTCAAAGCTTGAAATGTCATTGAATTACATTTTAACAGGCTATATTACATGTGTTCAGTTGCTATTCTTGATTTATTGAGGCAAAATTCTGTTCTAGTGCCGATTTTGACCAAAGAAATAGCAACAATGGTATTACTAATATCTAAGCATATTTCCAATTTGCAAGTATTTAGTCTCTTAAAATATTATCGAATTTCATTTTAGAGTAGGTTATTGTGCTTTTTTGACTGAAAATAATGATGTATTATGGACGAAAGTGTGATTTGGTGTTGCTTGTGACATAAGTAATGGTGTCACCGGTCTTATGTCACAAGTCACATTCAGATGCTCTAATTTCCATGTATATTTCTATTTTTGAAGTCTTTGGTTTCTGAAATATTATTAAATTCCATATTTAATGTGGTTATTACACTGGTTTGACTGAAATTAATGATTTATTGTCGAAATTGCAATTTGGTATTGCTTGTGACATAAGTAATGGTGTCATCGGTCTAATGTCACAAGTGACACAATGTCGCTAAATAAGATATGCTTTGGTCACATTATTTCCCAACATTTTATTCCAAAAGTTTCTGAACATTGCTGGTAATAAGCATATGCAATATTGTTGTTGTTGTTAATGCACAAACATTTTTATGAAATAATATATTTGCATTCTATGTTGCTTGTGACCGATGACACCAAAAAGCAACATTTTCTCCAATAGTTGGTATTATTATTGTACTATGATTGTTGTTGATTGTGTCTTTTTGTCTATAACTTACTAAATAAAGTTTGATACCCAACAAAAATCATTTGGTTATTGATTTTTTTGTCTCATTTTGGTGTCACCGGTCACAGGTGACACCAGCAACCTTTAGGTAGTGTTGACGATATTATGCCGCGTTAGACCTGAAGTTATCTAAAGGGCCTTTGATTCATGAAGTACAGGGTTTTTGCTACATATATAGAAACATGAATAGACTATTATGTCACTTTTATTTTGAGAAAAAAATTGGCACCTTTTGACCTTGGCTCATATATATATATATATATATATATATATATATATATATATATATATATATATATATATATATATTAGGGTAGCGTGTAGGACAGCATGTCTGTCAAAGGATAGTAAGGCGATCCTTCCCTCCGTTAGCCTCTGGTAGACCCTTGGGCAAGGTCGAGCAACCACTTAGCCGCCCTACCAGGGTTACATGAAGTTACGGCAGGCAGGTGATAGATAGGGGAGGGGAGCAGCCAGGAGAGTCCATGGAACTGGTCAACTCTCCACAGCGTCAGGCAGAGGATATCATTAGGTACAGTGGCTGAGGCTAACTGCCCAGTATGGGAACTGCCCTCACAGAAAGTAATTGCAGCCTCTTGTGAGTAAAAATCTGCAAAGTGTCACAAAACATAGTATGTCCACACAACAGCGTGCATGGGGATCAGCACTGTAGTGCGATCAACTCGCTCGGTAGGGAACACCATGCGCAGCAGGTGGTTTCAGACCGTCATCAAGCTACTGCTTGCAACTTCATTTAAAAAGTAGGAGGAAGTTGGAACGTGCGATCAATGTTCCAAGCTGGAAAATTGGAAAACGTTCTACAAGAAATGAACCGAATGACAATTAACATCGTAGGGATTTCAGAAATGAGATGGAAGGGAGCCGGTTTTATGATCTGTAATGGATGTAAAGTATTCTACTCTGGTGGTGAAACTAACGAACACGGAGTCGGTATTATACTCGATCCGGAAACATCAAAAATGTTGAAAGGCCATGAATATATTTACAACAGAATCATTGCGTAAAATTGCAGGGGAAGCCTTTTGACGTGGGTATAATCCAGACGTATGCTCCAACAACAAGTCATACCGATGAAGAAATAGAAGAGTTTTACGAAGACCTAGAGAAACCCTGGCAACTATTTGGATCTGAAGACATCAAGGTTGTAATCGGAGTTTTTAATGCCGAAGTTGGAGATAGAACAATTGAAGATGTTATTGGATCACATGGTTTAGGACAGATCAATGAAAAGAGGAGAAAGACTAATAGAATGGTGCAAAACGCATGACATGTTCATCAGCAACACATGGTTTGATAATCACCCGAGGAGGAAATGGACTTGGATGAGCCCTGGAGACCAGACGCGTAATCTGATTGATTACATTATCGTACAGAAACGGTTCAGAAACGCCGTTCAACAGACACAATCAATGCATGAGGCAGACTGCAACAGTGACCATATACCAGTGGCAGGTAGAATAAAATTAAAGATGAAAAAACTCAAACAAAATTTCACATTGAATATCTAATCAATAATGACAAACTAAAAGAACAGTTTTCTGTATCTGTAAAAAATAGGTATGATGTACTTAATAATACATCACAGTTGGAAGAAAAATATCTCGCATTCAGGAACTCTATCACTGACACTCGAGGAACAAATTCCTAAAGTAACTAAGAAGAAACAGAAGAAATGGATAAGACAGGAAATAATGGATCTGATGGAAAGGAGGAGATGTGTTAAGGGAAATGAGGCAATGTATAAAAATATAAATAAAGAAATGAAAAAGATGTAATGAGGCAAAGGAAGCCTGGTTGAATGAGCAATGTGAACAAATAGAAAGAGCGGACTATTCAAAAGACCCAAAAACCTTCCACAACACGATCAAAGAAGTGAACAGGAATTGTTTTTGCTTTTAAGGGTTTTACGGCACTTGCAACACATTAAGGTCATATCAGCGCCAGTAAAAAGGAAGAAAATGGGAAAGTAAAAAGTTCTAGAATTACAATTAAAGCACCCAAGAAAAGGTAAGACAAAGGGGAATTAGTTCAAATAAGAAACAGGTGTAGATTCCAAGATCACACTATCAAAGTACTTAGTTTGAAATCACTAAAAGTCTCATCCAGACACAAGCACAGGTCCCCACTAAGAGGAACACACTCAAATGTTTTACAAATCATATACAATATAAAGAAAACATAATAAAGTGCATAACAGAGAGATGATTTACAAGGAAAAAAAAATCATCTCCCAAAACTAACTATACATTTGACTGTTTCCCTCTCAGCCAGGGCATCTGGTCAGGACCAGGACAAAACCAAGTAATCTCATTCCAAGACAAAGACAGAAAGCAAGTTGGAAAACATATATAGGGGGATAGAAGACGCAGTAAGTACCTCCCTGCCCACTCTGGGAGGTCATGAACCCCACCCAGAAGTGAACAAGAAGAGTAAATGTACTCAGAAAGATGAAGAGGGGGAAAGAACCTGGACCTGACAATATTCATGTAGAATTGATCGAAGCACTTTGAGATTGGGGAATTGATAAATTAACTGTAATGGTGAATTTAATTTACGATTCTGGGGAGATACCCAGTGAAATAGCAAGTCAATATTCATAATGTTACCAAAGAAACCGGGAGCCAACGAATGTGGACTTCATAGAACAGTCAGTTTAATGAGTCATATTACAAAAATCGTGCTTCGTATCTTGATGGAGAGAATGAGGAATAAGATCAGACCAGAAATCAGTAATCTTCAATTTGGATTTGTACCAGATAGTGGGACAAGAAATGCTAATTTCACATTAACAATATTAATAGACCGCTATCTTGAAATGCAAAAAGATGTGTATATATGTTTTATTGATTACATAAAGGCCATTGACCGTGTAAAACTTGAAAGAGTTATTGACATTCTACATAAGTTGGATATAGATGGCAAAGACATTCGATTCGTTAGAAGTATTTACCGGGAGCAAAAGGCGGCTGCTCGAATTGATAGTGAGGTCAGCGAATACACATACAGCGAGGTGTGAGGCAAGGATGTGTCCTATCTCCCGACCTTTTTAACATCTACAGCGGGTTCATTCTACGTATAATACAGCTGAAGGCAGGAGTGAATATATGGGGACATATCATCAACAATCTAAGATATGCGGATGACACTGCTCTTAATCGCAGAATCAGAAAAAGAGTTACAAAAACTACTCGATAATGTGGCCAAACATAGCGAAGACATGGGGTTAGAACTCAATGTAAAAAAAAACCCGAACAGAATGTATGGTTTTGAGCAGAAATAATGTTAAACCACCCTGCAAATTATCCTATCAAAACGAAGAGATCAGGAGAGTTGAAAGTTTTACATATTTGTGATACATTATTACATCTGATGGTAGATCCACCCATGAAATTAAAAGAAGAATTGCTTTTGCAAAGAACACATATACAATCAATTAAAGCAAATCATGAACAACCAAACATTGAGATGGCAACAAAACTCCGGGTAATGAAATCATATGTGTGGTCTGTGCTTCTTCATGGCAGCGAGTGTTGGAAGATTAACAAAGAATGTGAACGTAGAATAACTGCAGCCGAAATTTGGTTTTATAGACGCATTCTTAGAATCTCATGGAAAGATAAAATAAAAAAACGAGGAGGTATTAAAAGAAATTGGAGTACGACCAACGTTGGTAAACACCATCAGAAAAAGACAGTTAAAATTTCTCGGACATATTTACAGAAAAAAAACGGAATTGAACAGATTGCACCTACGGATAAAGTTGCTGGGAAGAAAAGAAAAGGTAGACAGAGGATAGATTACATTGACAATCTGAACGGATGGAATGGTAGATGAGGAACAGGAATCGAGCTATTGAGAAATCTGAGGACAGATATGGTTGGAGGGACATGATCGCTTTTGTCTGCAACAGGCCTGGCACCTGATGATGATGATGATGATGATGATGATGATGATATATATATATATATATAGTTTTGATATCATTACGTCATCTCATTCTCGCTCTACCTATCTTATCGATCTCTCTCTCTCTCTCTCTCTCTCTCTCCCTCTCTCTCTCTCTCTCTCTCTCTTCCATTGAACACACACACACACACACACACACACATTTACAAATTTTCGCCTATATTATTATGACAATCTAATAGAAATATATATGTATTTTGTGTTTACTTGAAAAAGGCCAAAGGCCGAAACGTCGTTTGTTTTATGTTGTTCATTCATGAGTCAGATTTACTCCCAGCACGTGGACACATTACCCTACTTGGGAATCCAACTAAACAAATCCCGCCACATTTCTACATGGCAAGGAATGTGGAAAAATTATCATGATAAGATTATCAATACTTACACTCAGATAGACTTTATCATAATTTCGGACCATTACAAACGCATTCCCAAGGATCCACGAACACATTTATGCAGGAATGAAGACATCCACAGACCTTAGACTCTTAGTTTCCAAGTTCAGGCCAACAGAAAATTTTAAAAAGCCAAGGCATAAGCATTGCAAACAAAATAAATCGATCGAAGACTTCAGCAGTCTAAGAGTTGACCTAGTCAAAGAAAATTTCAGAAACACACTCGCTTCAAATCTTTCGTCAAAGACTTTAAGGGATGCCTCTAACCCAGCTGAAATTCAACCACACCTTGTCCAAAGCGTGATGATGAACAGGGAAACGATACTGCCTGAGAGAAGTAGTACACCAAAACAAGATTACTGTCCAATACTGCATGACTTATCAGAGCATCAAAAACAACTGAGACTTGACATCAACAGCTGCTCAAATACAGATGCAAACACAATGAAGAGACAAAGAAATTAATTCGTGCATAAAATTAAATTTCAATCAATAGATAATCACAAAAAGAAAGTAGATGATTGTGACAGAAATAAATAGTACGAGTGTCAGTATGAAAATGTTCAAGGCGGTGAATACAATCAAACGACAAAACACATAATAGACTTATAATTAAAGATAAATGTAATAAGACCTTGTGTAATGATAAAGCAATTATAAACACTATAATCGTATACTACACTGAGAAATACAAGGATATTCAAGAAGTGGAACCATTCGAGTCTACCAATTCAGAGCTTGAAACGCCTATAACGCCCAAAGAAATAAGTGAAGCCATACAAAAGCTCAATAACAACAGATCGTAAGGTCTAAATGGTGTTAGAGCAGAAGAACTAAAATGTCTTGACGACGATGGCATGCATATAATAGCTGTTATATATAATAAGGTATTTAAGACAAATCAAGTTCTCAGTCTTGGCCCTTTAGAAAATTTGCGACCAATCGTTTTATTATCCACGCTAAGAAAAGTTTTAAGCACAATCACACTCAACAGAATGAGAGAAACGGTAGAGGAATATCTTTCACCATCACAAAGCGGGCTTAGAAGATATAGAAGCACTGCAGATGTAGTATGGGCCCATCGGTGTCTGAAAGCCAGAACGGAGAAATATAAGGAAGAATTTACAATGCTTGGAATCGATATGAGTTCATATTTCGACACCATATGTAGAACCAAGTTTGTATAAATCCTTCACTCATTCTTGGACAAAAATCACGTGAAGCTCAAAAGATATCTATTATCAAACACAACATTACAATTTGAATCCGGCAGAGAATTAACAACAGTATCATCATCGGATCCCCTCAGCTTGAGTCCAATTCTATTCACGATATACCTCGAATCAGCCATGAAAGATCTAAGACCAAAATTACCACAAAGAAGATCCCTCGTGAGTTGATATACGCAGATGATACGGACCAAATCCTTGAATCAGAACATCAAGGGAAAATAGATCAACTACCCTAGAAGCATGGAAACTGAAAATATACAAACATCATCAGAAATTTAAATGAATGAAAAAGTGTACGTAAACTTGGCAATTTAATCAACGAAAATGAAGACATCAGAAAATATAAGCAGCTAAGCTGGCCACAAATAAATTCAACCAACTCCAAAATTTATGGAATAGAAGTAACATAATCAGTGAGAACGAACGAACACATAATTACGAGGCACTAATTATTCCGATATTGATATATAACTATGGAACCTGGGGTCTCACAAAAAGAAAGTCTCTATTCTTACTACCCCAAACAATTACGTCGCGTAATCGGAATCTATTGGCCAGAGACAATTACAAATACTGATTTATATTATGAAAAAAAAAAACAGGTTCCAACGCCCGAGTACAATAATAAAAGAATAGCCATGGGGGCTATTTGGTCACATCTTACGTTGAGAAGATAACTATGAGACTTAAAATCTGTCCTTAGCCAACAAACTGCAATGACAGAATATTTCCTTCATGGCAACAAATATGTAGGGAGACCACCAACATCAATAGTAACTACCCTGAACCAGGATCTATCTACATTTCAGAAATTTTTGGATTCCGATGAGGCCGAATTAATCCCTGAAGAACTAAGAAATACTGCAGTGCCCCCCGTACTAAAGTCAAAACAAGATCTTGACAGCCTCAAAACTCTGGCCCAGGACCGTGACCAATGGAAATAAATAACAACATGGATGGAGCGTCCCCGTGTGGTGTCCGGGGTCCCTCAACTGAGAGGGTCAAGAATAGCCCAACGCCAAGCCAGCGTGTCGTAAAAGGCGACTAATGGTGTGTGATTCCCCCATCTTTGAGTCACCTGGTCCTCCAGGTTGGGGGTTGGCAAAGGGTTAACACCCCTTTCCGTTAAACTCAAACCGTTACAGAAACACAGACAGACAAACTAAATCCTTTTTTTAGCTTGGACGACCGAAGAGTTTCTGGAATTACAGAATTTATGAAGGACAACAGACAAAGCCGAAAGGACTCTGCTGACCCGATGACGTCTTCGCCAAACAAGCAGCTTCGAATTGCGTCGTGGAACGTTCGCACCATGTATGAAGCAGGAAAAAGCTCTCAAGTTGTGACTGAGATGAGAAGATACAGGCTGCATATACTTGGAGTAAGCGAAACCCACTGGATACAATCCGGACAGAAACACCTCAAGTCGGGGGAGAAGATTTTATATTCAGGGAGAGGGGACGGGATTCATACACAGGGAGTAGGAATAATTCTAAGCAAGTTTGCCCAGAAGTCACTGAGAGGATGGGAACAATGCGGAGAAAGGATCATTATGGCGTCCTTTACAACACGGAGTAAGAAGATCAGCATGAACATTGTACAGATCTATGCCCCAACAAATGATGCAACAGATGAGGACAAAGATACATTTTATGGTCTGCTACAACAAGTCATTGACAAGTTGCCAAGGAAAGACATCAACATATTGATGGGAGATGCTAATGCAAAGTGGGACAGGATAACGTAGGCTATGAAGGTATCATGGGACGTCATGGCATGGGAGAAATGAATGATAATGGAGAGAGATTTGCAAATTTCTGTGCATTCAACAGTTTGGTGATTGGAGGATCAGTGTTCCCCCATAAGAGGATTCACAAAGCAACTTGGGTCTCACCAGATGGTGTGACAGAGAATCAGATTGATCATTTTGTATCTCTCGTAGATTCAGACGTTCATTGGAAGATGTGACAGTACAGAGAGGGGCAGATGTTGGATCAGACCACCACCTGCTATTGGCAAAGCTTAAGCTCCGACTCAGAAAACACGGGGCCAGATCACATACAAGAAGAAAATTCGAGGTGAATGCACTTGATGGGGAAAAAAATGAGGAATTCAAACTACAATTGAGTAATAGATTCCAACCTCTTACTGAGCTCGAGGAGGACATAGATGTAGAGTCACATTGGGCAAAGATCAAGGAAGTCTACATAACAACTTGCCACGAGGTATTGGGGGTAAAGAAATCGGAACATAAAGAATGGATAAGTCCAACCACCTTGGACCTTATTGAAAAGAGGAGAACAAGGAAGGAACAAGTGAATGCAAGCCGAACAAGGGCTTCAAGACTGGATGCACAAGAGCAGTATCGAGCCATAGCTAAGGAAGTCAAAAGATCTGTGAAGAAAGACAAGGAAGCATTCATGAACAGACTTGCAGAGAAAGCAGAAGCAGCAGCGACTGGAGGACACATGAGGATCCTTTATCAAACTACCAAGACACTTGCTGGAAAATATGGGAAACCAGAGGTACCAGTCAAAGACAAAGATGGGAAAACTATTTTTGGAAAAGAGGCTCAATCTGAACGATGGAGGGAACATTTCAACTGCCTTCTGAACAGACCACCACCAGACAACCAGCCAGAAATTTTGCCTGCAAGGAATGAGCTACCAATTAGCTGTGATCCACCATCGATAGCAGAGATTGTGGGTGCCATTAACAAGATGAAAAGGGGAAAGCTGCTGGACCAGACCAGATTCCACCGGAGGCTCTAAAAGTTGATGCGGAAAGAAATGCTGAGGCCCTGCACCCACTATTTGAGAGAATCTGGAATAACGGGATATTCCCAAAGGATTGGAAGGAAGGACATCTTATCAAGCTTCCAAAGAAAGGGGACCTCAGTAATTGTAATAATTATCGAGGCATCACTCTTCTTTCTATCCCAGGAAAGGTTTTCAACCGTATTATTTTAGAGAGAATTAAGAATGCAACAGATGCTAAACTGCGGGACGAACAGGCAGGTTTTCGGAAAAACCGTTCAACCACCGACCAGATTGCCTCTCTGCGAGTCATAGTAGAACAGTCTATAGAATGGAACTCTCCTCTTATTGTCAACTTTCTGGATTACGAGAAGGCTTTCGACAGTATTGACAGAGCAACATTGTGGAAAATTCTGGCACATTATGGACTCCCTGAAAAGATAGTAAACCTCATTAAGGAAATGTATGAAGGATCAAGTTGCAGGGTTGTACATGAAGATCAGCTTACTGACAGCTTTGAAATTAAGACTGGTGTCAAGCAGGGATGCTTGCTCTCACCATTCCTGTTCATCCTTGTCATTGATTGGCTAATGAAGGAAACCTCCAAAGGGAGAAGAAATGGGATACAGTGGACCCCCTGGACACAGTTGGATGATCTGGATTTTGCAGATGATCTGGCTCTTTTGTCCCACACCCAGGACCAGATGCAAGCAAAAACCACAATTATAAACAGCCTCTCGGAATCAATTGGTCTAAGAATTCACCCTGCAAAGTCAAAGGTCTTGAGGATAGGTACGCGTCAAAGGGAGCAGATCAAAGTAAAAGATCAGGAACTCGAAGATATAGACACTTTCTGCTATCTCGGAAGTATAATTGACAAGGATGGAGGCACGGAAGCAGAGGTGAAAGCACGAATAGGAAAGGCACAGGCTGCATTCACATCTTTGAACAGAGTTTGGAGAACTAAAGATATCTCCCTTCAACTAAAGCTAAGACTTTTCAACTCAAACGTGAAGTCTGTCCTACTGTATGGATGTGAAACTTGGAACGCATCACAGGCATGTATAAGGAGGGTACAGATTTTCGTAAACAGGTGCATGCGTAAGCTACTCAGAATAAAATGGATGGATAGAATAAAAAATGAAGAAGTATGGAAAAGAACACAGCAGAAACCAGTGGGAGAGGATATAGGAAGAAGACGATGGAGGTGGATTGGACACACGCTTAGAAAGAATGACTCAACTATAACAAAGAAAGTATTGGACTGGAACCCTCAGGGCAGAAGATCAAGGGAAGGCCACGAGGAACATGGAGAAGAATTAAAGAAGCTGATATACAGAGAAGTGGTAAGACCTGGAATGAGATAAAAAAGTTGGCTCAGGATAGAGAAGGATGGAAACTGTTTGTCTGTGGCCTATACCCTGACCCAGGGTGAAAAAGGCAATGATGATGATGATCATGGATGGAGCGAGTTATGCTTAAAGACCATGACTGAATCACACAATTCTCAGCAAGCGCCACTCGACTACTACTACTACTACTGCGAATAAGCACTTTTTTATTTGATATAGATCTTTTTTCTTCCTTAGAATAATAATTGGAAGTGTATGTGTGTGTGTGTGTGTGTGTGTGTGTCTGTGTGTGTGTCAAAAAAATAAAGCATGTACCAAAGTTAAACTCATTCATAAGATCAGAAAATCTTCTGAATAAAATATAATATGTAACCGTTGTTTTTGTTTGGTTTGCGTCTTTTTTTTATTAAATTGTTTTTGTTTATTTTTTTGTGGGTGTTTTCTTTGTTTGTCTTTTCTTTTTTTGTTTTTTTTTTCTTTTTTTTTTTTGTTGTTGTTGTTATATCTGTGTGTCAATTTTGCGGATTGTTGTTGTT
>NC_088360.1:62658247-62695747 GCF_034508935.2 Berghia stephanieae | reverse complement strand
GCGGGAGCTAAATAGAATAAAGATATAAATATGTGTGTGTGTGTTTATGTGTGTGTTTGTATGTGTGAAAGAAACACGAGGGAGACAAAGAGAGAGAGCGATACTGGTAGATAAAGAAAGGGGGAAAAGGAGAGAGGGGTGGAGCAAAGAATAGGTAGGGATAGTATAAGAAAGCCCTTCGTTTCAAAAGAAGTCAAAGTCAATCAATGGGAAACATATTGACCAGTGAGATCGCAATTTAAAAAATGGGACTGGTCAAATCAATTGTTGCATTGTTTCCATTTTGAGTCAGATGACAGCTTGAAGAGGAGGGGGTGGGGCTTAATTTGTAATGACTTACATGAAATGATATAATTGAATCTTCTTGTTTGAGCTGCAACCTCGAGTTATTTAGGACCTATCACTCGTTATCACAACCCCTTGTGGTCAATTGTCAGCTATTAAACTCTCCTCCCCTTTTTCTTTGGGTTCACTCACATTGTTTATTGTCTTAAAAGACCCCACCCTCCCTCCCATTCCCAATGAATACACGATAAAACGAACCTCTCTCTCTCTCTCTCTCTCTCTCTCTCTCTCTCTCTCTCTCTCATGTAAACAACTACGCGATAGAAAGTTACAGTGCTCTTAGTGCAAGGGAAGTAACCGTGGATGGTAAATGCGTGACGTCATCGGCATGCTCTCAATACTTCACAAATTAAAATAGCGGCCGAGAATCAAAACAATGGTCAAATTAGGACATTTTAAACTTTCACAAATCTATCAAGGTTTGTTCTAGAGTTTTTAAAACGCTTTTATGTGATGACTAAAGATCAACGCTGAAAATACAAATTTAATGAATACTGGGGATGTAGAAGCTTTCGGAATGTCTCCCCTTTACTTAACTTATGTGAGGTCAAATGAAAATCTGAAGCGGACGCGAAAAATATCATGTCCCCGAATCTGTCTACTTTTGGTTTGTTCGGGCTAGAAGCTAGACAGATCCAATTGACAGTTTGCCGACAACGTTTAACTAAATATTTCCCAGGGCAATAATTATCACATCGATGGCATAAAAACGACAGTAATATCAGCAGTAATATTCGTTGATGTTATTAATCTGTGAAACTTGTTTAAAATTTCTGTAAATCCGAATACCGTCATGTGATCAAGTGAATTATATCACTATGAATGCCACGATTTGCTGAAAAATGCCAATTTGACAGTTCCTAGCAGACACACACACCCCCCTCCCCCCCCCCCTTGCTCAGGAATTTCTCTACTTGATGGACACCCCCCCCCCTTTTTTTTTCTTTTCTTCCACGCAAACACATTCCAAAACACACACACACATATGTATACACCACACACACACAAACACACACACACGCACACATAAACATACACGCAATGAGAACACACTACTACATAACACTGATCACCGCTAAATCAACACAATGGAAGTAAGGACTCTACTGGACAGATAGAGTTGAGGGTGTGGCCATGAGATGTTAGTGTCTTCGGTAATTTTTTTATGATATCTGTTTGACTTAACGAACTTTCAAACTGACTTTAAATTATAAAAGGAAATCAAGTTATCTGTTTATCTATCTGTAAAAAATACATTTCTATTTTTCAAATCTTTCAGAGAGTTGTGCGCCGTATCAATTTCTTTATTGACTCAAATAAGCACAATGTTCTTCACAAGGCTTTATTTTTTTAAGAAAGGATAATAAAAGTGAGAAATGATATATATACCGACTCTTACTTTTTTCAGTAAGACTTTTCCTTATCGTTTTTCTTTCTTTAGTATTTACAAATACAGCATGTATCATTTTAAAAAGTTCGATTCTCTCTGTGAGCGAGGTAAAGTTTGGTTCTTGACAATGTTCTTCACTCGTGTTTCTCACCAAACTTAAGTCTAAAATAAATATCTTACGGGCAACAGCATTGTGTTTGCCGATAAGACATTGCAATAAAATTTCCAAAATCTGAAAAATAAAAAAAAAACATTAAAAAATATTGGCCAACGAATTCGTCCTTCAAATATCGATATGACCTTCATCTTGAAAAACTACTCAATCCTGGGGACTTCAAGGATGCATAGGTATTCCTGTTAGTTTGCAGTCCTTGCATTGAAAGTGGTTTGGATATTGCGTTTTGTTATTTTTGTTAGTTCAGAATTATAACCAATCTGGCTTTCTTGCCAACATGAAAGTGACATTATTGCCCTTACACTGGCAAAATACTTTTTCAGAAAACCTTCACGTCACGTTTCGATCGATGAGGATTACCAGGTGAAAAGGTGGTTGTAGTTGTAATATTGCACAGGACCCGAAAAAGGAGGTGGTGGGGTTGGGGGTAAATCTAAGAAAGGTTGAAGGGGTGGAAGAGCGGCGGGGAGGGGGGTGGGGAGGCTGGTTAAAGGGTTGGCGGGGGTTAAAAAGGAGAAAGGGAGTCAGGTGAGGATGGGTGTTAAGAGAGTAAATCACATTGTTTTGTTATTAACGTTATCACGAGGAGTAGGTATGTGGGCAACTTCCGACAAGACAACCTGATTTATATTCCTTTTAGCTTATCACATCATTATATGTTCCATATCACTACGCTGTGTTCCTCTTCGTTGTTGATAATATTCTAACGCCCAATAAATGGAAACTACTTCACCGCGTTAGACGTTCTGTCTATTCCATCAATTAGATTTCATAGCTTTGGATATTTGAAAAGCGCCAACTAAAATATGAATAATAGTAGCACAATATTTCAAAGGGTTAAAAAAAATAAATAAAAGTAAGGAAAAACGAACAGACAAGTTCCAGGTTTACGGAAAATCAAGAGAGAAAATCATTTTAAAAATAATTGTAATCTTATTTATAGCGTGGCTGTTTTTTAAAAACAAACTAAAATGTATAGAATCTAAACACATTCCATTAAGATGTAACAAAAAATATAGTTCTAATAAACCATTGTGGTTGACAGAAAACGTTAAACGTACAATCAATAAGAAACATAAATTGTATAAGAAATTCAAAAAGTATCCTACAACAGATAATTTTCATAATTATGTCAAGGCTAGAAATAATACCAAATACACGATTCAAAATGCTGTGAAAACGTATGAATGTACATTGGCACACGAATGTAAGAATTGTCCGAAAGGCTTTTGGAGATATGTAAACAGAAAGTTGAAAAGAAAACCAGGTGTTAGTGTTTTACTGAAAGATGATGGTACCAAGGTTACTTCGGATATAGATATAGCTAATGTTTTAAATAATTATTTTTCATCTGTGTTTGTTCAAGAAGACACTACAAATATACCAACGTTCAATGTTACAAATCAATTAAACGCCCCCGATTTTTATATTACACAAGAAGACATACTTGCAAAATTGTTGAATTTAGACGTGACTAAAAGTAAAAGCATGGGACCCGATTCCCTTCATCCCCGTTTACTGAAAGAAGTGGCCTTTGAAATATCACAGCCGCTATCAACAATATATAATAAGTCTCTTGAATCTGGTACCTTACCCATTGAATGGAAACAAGCCAATGTTACTGCCATTCATAAAAAGGGAAGCAAACTAGATGCTGCAAACTATAGACCCATCAGCTTAACATGCATACTCTGTAAGGTTATGGAGTCTATCTTGAAAGACCGAATAATGGACTTTCTTGAAAGTCATACGATGCTAAACGATAACCAGCATGGTTTTAGATCAAAGCGATCATGCATTACTCAACTTTTACAGGTGATGGAGGATTTTACCAAGTTAATTGATCGTGATCAATGCATTGATGTTGTTTATCTTGATTTCCGCAAGGCTTTTGATTCTGTACCTCATGAGAGATTATTCATTAAACTAAAAACATATGGATTTAAAGGGAATATCTTTAACTGGATTAAAGACTTTCTTAATAATCGAATACAAAGGGTCATTGTCAATGGTGTGGGGTCGGATTTTAAGAATGTAATCAGCGGTGTACCCCAAGGAAGCGTATTGGGGCCACTTTTATTTCTTTTATATATAAATGATTTACCATGTGGCATAAATTCAGCCTGCAAACTGTTTGCAGACGATACAAAGATCTATAGTACAACTGAACATCATAACATTCTACAAAATGATATATTTTCACTTTTCAAATGGTCTACAACATGGCATTTGGATTTTAATGTTTCGAAATGTAAAGTATTACATATAGGAAAAAATAATCCATGTCATAATTATTTTACCGATACTTCTATGTCAAATCTACTTTCCGTTGTGCCTTATGAAAAGGATGTGGGAGTTACTTTTGATTCACATTTGAATTTTGATTTACATATTGATAATTGTATAAGCCGTGCAAACAGAATGATGGGAATAATATATAGAACCTTTATAGGTCTTGATAAAACCACATTTTTATATTTGTATAAATCGCTCGTTCGACCAATTCTAGAATACGGGAATTGCATCTGGAGCCCATTATATAAAAGACAATCTATTAGTATTGAAAGTGTACAGAGGAGAGCTACCAAAAAATTTATACAATACAGTATTTATCTTATAAGGAAAGGTTAGAATTTCTTGACTTACCCAGTTTGAAATATAGAAGAATTCGTGGGGATTTAATTCAGGTTTATAGATTGGTACATGGTCTGGATAGGATAGACTTTTCTGATTTTTTTTCATATTCTAATATTACTTTTACTAGAGGGGACAAGTTTAAGATTTTTGTCTCTAGATGCAAAACAAACATAAGACAAAACTGGTTCGGTATTCATATTGTTTAGAAATGGAACAGTTTGAAATTTGAAACAAAGAATGCAAAATCTATGGATTATTTCAAGGTGTTAGTAGACAGGGAATTATATGATGGGAGATTTATATATGACGAATAATACTTGTTTGCTCTGCTGTTGACATGGCTTTCAATCTTGTATGTATATATTATGCATTATTATATTATTATGGTTATCTTCTATACGCGTGTGTATGTGTGTGTGTGTGTGCGTGTGTGTGTGTGTGTGGTTGTGTGTGCGCTTTGCATGTCACGGTGAAAGATATATGTTTGTACACTACATGAGTACATTTAAGTTGAAATACTATCTTTACCACGTGTATCGTTATTGTAATATTTAATCAATAGATTTATGGCATCACTAATTAATATTAAGGGCATTCAAAGGATCTTATCCTATTTTGCCCTATACCACATGTTATGTTATGTAGCGCATTTCCAAGGGAAATGACGTTAATCTATATTTTGAACGTTTTATTAAAACAATAAAATGGACGCGCAATAGACAATGTTTAATATTGGTCTTGGATATCATTTTCTACGAAGATAGGGTACCACATAAGACAAACCATTTTAAATAATGAATAATACTTGATATTAGAATTAGGAATGCATGATTACAGTACTCAAAAGAAAAACCAAATTTGATGATCCAGAAATTGTGAAGACATGTCTCGTCGTAATCAGTTTTTTGTTTGTTTTTGCTTTTTTGCCATTTCTCCTTTAAAAAAAAAAGAATTAGTAATATAGCATCTTAAAATACGTAAATTGGAATCTCTTAAAACATGAAGACCGATAAAGAAAGTAGCAGACGAGCAGGGTTTGTTATAGTGAAAATAAAGACGGCAAGACAGAAGAGATGATTGATACTTTTCATCTCCTATCAGAAATAGACAAAAGGTAAAGTGCTGTTATAAAACGTAAGGACCGCAAACGTGTTGACCCCGATAATTCCCTTCAGATGATTTTCTGAGAGAAAGAATATAAAAAAAAAACTTCAATATTTCTGAGAGAAAGAATATAAAAAAACTTCAATATTCCAATTCTTTTTCTATATATTTCCTCCCAACCGCATCTATATTATGTTAGAGGCAATGCTTCACTTGAGAGAGAGAGAGAGAGAGAGAGAGAGAGAGAGAGAGATAGAGAGAGAGAGATAGAGAGAGAGAGAGATAGATAGAGAGAGAGAGATTATTATTATTATTATTATTATTATTATTATTATTATTATTATTATTATTATTATTATTATTATTATTATTATTATTATTATTATTATTATTATTATTATTATTATTATCATTATTATCATTATTATCATTATTATCATTATTATTATTATTATTATTATTATTATTATTATTATTATTATTATTATTATTATTATTATTATTATTATTATTATATATCAATTTCCATAGTATTCGGAAATGACGCAATCTCACACTCTGCCAGTTACAATAATTGAGTACCTATTATAAAAACAGGGCATAATATTTCTGTGGATTACTTATTATCATACTTGGCAGGCAACAGCGTCGCATCTCATTGTGTTGTATCAATGACTTACAATAGGTGGCAAATCTTTATATTTTTTGGTCATTTTATTGTTCTAAATGGACAAAATAAATGTATATTTCTTTCATACAACAATATTTGTTTACCAAGGAAGTAAAATTTACGAAAGATATCTGATATTAAATAATGACATATATATTATTTATGCAACGCATAATTATGGCCAGCTTCATTACGCGATTTACGAGTTTCTAATGCAATATAAATTTCCCTCCCACGGTGCAAGCGATTCAACAGTCACGAGAATAGTGGATGGTGAAGAAAGAATAAAGGATAATTTAGGAAGATGTTCACTCCGACAAAGCATGCTTGTAAGTTAAGCGGTCAAGGGAGAAAATGTTGATTATATGAACAACGGCCTTTTCTTTTTTCTTTTTCTTTTTTCGCCTACCTCAAGTCTCCTTCAATACCATAGGTTTTACACAGTAAATCTTGTTATATAGTCATTCGTTTTGGGGAGCTGGAAAAGTTGGCAGTATAGCAATTTAATTTCATTATATACAGTTAGTAAGTTAACCTTAAAAGATGTTTAAGATATTGATGGGTTTGGTTAAAATACTAGTACTGTAAGTACGAATAGACACTCCGTAAATATATATTAATCTTTTTAAAGACACTTTTTAAAACCGACGAGGCGAGTAAGAATTATCACATTTTCGTTCATGTACTTTTAAAATAAGCGATTCCCATTTGTTGTTATCAATAATAATATCTCTATGTTAGCATTGTTCATGATGCATTTTACCCGACGAGTACTTATTTGAAGGTCTGATAATCCAAATTGGTGGTTCACAACAATGGTCAATATTAAACCAAATCCATAATTGAATTCGTTTATTAGTCTTGCGAATTCTTTCTATTTTTGGCAACACATTTTTTTTAACTTCTCGAAAAATAAAAAGTAAAACCCAATATACCAAATAAGTTTTTGAAGTTGGGGGTCATTTTAATCCATTTCAATCGACATGATATGAATAGAGGGATTTCTAAATCTATCAAGAGTCCGACAGACTGGTTAAGAGTCTTGACCAGTGACTGTGTAGTGATTACAAGGGTCCACTCAAATGGGACTTATCCAAGTTTTATGGATGATTGTTTTTCGAAATAATGAAGTACAACAAAACAAACATCAAATGACAGTAGTTACTGATAGACGACTTCCGGCCATTCCATTATGCTTTTGAATTAAACTATTGTCCTGGAATTGCATTCAAAGGGGTAATTAACTTATCTAATTCATAGATCAGCTGCTGAGCTCTAACTGCCACACATGGAAAATTCATTTAATTCATTTACGCCGATGATACCCAGTTATATACTCCTAATTCATCCCAAAAAAAAAACATGGAAGAAAAAATAAGAGATACTCGCAGCATGTATAGATAACGTTAAAACATAGATTGCAAACTAAAATCTTAAATTCAACTGGGACATAACTGAGATTCAAAAAGACCGGAAAGGAAATACTCATTGACCAATTGTCCTTCGGCGAATCTGTTATTAAAACTGCCAATGTCGCTCGAAACCTTGGTTTCTATTTTGACACTCACCTAGACATGCGCGCACATATAACAATGTGCTGTCAAGTGGTTCGTATCGCTCTCCGAATGATATGCAGAATACGAAATGTTATTGATGTCGAATCATGCCTTTGTTACCAGCCGCTTGGATTACTGTAACTCTCTGTAGAAAATCTACCAAAAACATAGCTGAACAGACAACAGTTGAAACAAAGCTGGTCGTATAATTACAAGCACAAAGCCTTGGGACCATAATATAACAACGGTCCTTAAGTCACTACACTGGCTTCCAATAGAGAAAATAATAATATACAATATCGCACGTTTTGCTTACAATTGCCTTCACCATACATCACCTGAATACCTTGAATGTCTTGTGAGGGAATATAGACCAACGCGATCCGCCAGTTCTTTGCTAATGGAGAAAAACATCCCAAGAGCAAAGTTTGCTGAGCGTGGTTTTGCATTTTCGGCTCCGATCGTATGGAATTCTTTACCAGCTAGAACCCGACAATGTGAAAGTCTACCAGTGTTCAAACGGCATTTAAAAACAAAGCTTTTTTATTCTGCTTTGCGTGATTCAAAATAATGAACTTCGAACAAGACATGTGTGTGACTGTTGTGGTGATTTTGTAGTCGAATGAATGAACTTGTGTGATACCAAAAAACTATTGTAAAGCACCCCTGAGCACTATTTGTGGATACTGGCGCTATATCAAATAATAATATAATAATAATAATAATAATAATAATAATAATAATAATAATAATAATAATAATAATAATAGTAATAATAATAATAATAATAATAATAATAATAATAATAATAATAATAATAATAATAATAATAATAATAATAATAATAATAATAATAATAATAATAATAATAATAATAATAATAATAATAATAATAATAATAATAATAGTAATAATTCACTGAATGACCTCAAACATGACAAGAAATCTTAAATCAGAGACATGTTTGAAGTCTCAGTCATCTTAAAATGTAAAATGAAAGTTGTCTCGCCGAATAAGACAAAGGTCTTTAGTCGGTATACAGCAAGTTGCATATTACAAGCTGGAATATAAGAATAACTAATAATAATTAAGAATAAGAATAATTACGAATTTGGAACTTGTTGTGCTGAATACAACATTATCGTATAGCAAACGTTTTACACATGTTATTAACTGCAAGACAATCCACTCATTAGTATGTTATCATTATGAGTATTTTCTTGTACAATTCGTATAGCCAAGAATACGAAACAGAGATGTCAAATGACGTTTAGATAATATCGGAATTAATGGAATTTTACTCCTAAATCCAAAGCAATTTTGGTTTCGTCTAATGATATGGGATTCAGTCAAAAGAAGAGAATTACTTTTCTTTCTTTAGCCTCTATTACAAAAAAAGAAGGATACCATTTGCCCTTTATTGAATTATAAAATTATTTGAATTCATATTTTGATGTTGGATAACTCCGTGATCTTAGATAACTTGGTTCGTATCTGAAAGAGTGTCTACAAAGCCATTAGTACTCAGATTTCGATCAGCAGTCTATTATTGCCATTTCATCTGTGCATTCCAAAAGATCAAAATAGATTTAGAAACGAGTGACCTTCTCGTTGCTTGCGAGACTTTACGTTATTCTCGAAGAAATACCGAAAGATGACGATTGGTGGAAAGCGACAAAAAATCCTACTTCGGAAAAGTATAATGTGAAAGCTTTAGTCCCGCCAACTCCCGTCATCAAGAATGAAAAAAGACATCTTGAGGTCAAATCAGGATATATGCTAAAATCCAATTTCACTCCGAATTTTGAATAGAAATTGTTGGCGATTCAAGTTGCCACTATACTTAATTAATCTTCTGTCAGACACATCGCCCGACCGGCCTCATAGTCTTCTGGCGCTTACGAAAGAAAGGCATTGAAAGGAATTGTTTGAATTTGATAAATACTGTATGTTTTTTAGGACTTGAAGGTTGTCTGTCTTATCAAGTAAAATCAGTATTATTAGCATTGGAATAGACATTCACATGGTTTGATTGCTGGGATTTGGATTGAAAAGAATAGAGAATGGTGATAGGCGTGACATTGGGAATGATAGAGGTGGCGATGGTGATTACGTTGATAATGACACTGATGATGGTGATGATGAAGATGGTGATGATGATGATGATGATGATGATGGTGATGATGATGATGATGATGATGATGATGATGATGATGATGGTGAAGATGATGGTGAAGATGATGATGATGATGATGATGATGATGATGATGATGATGATGATGATGATGATGATGATGATGATGATGATGATGATGATTATTGTCGCGTCTATGTAGGAGAAGTGGCAAGTAGGTAAAGACAATTAGAAGTTAGATAGTTTTCCCCAAAGACAGAAGTAGTCTGGTGCATCTTTTACCCTGTTATAGTTGGGTCACAGAAGTCCATCGTAACACTTAGAATGGGAAGTCATAGTTCTCAACGTTACTTGGCGTGTGACCAGCGACATCTGTATAGGGACGAATCACTCACGAAACTTTTCGTTCTACGGGGCCCGTCTACAGGGCCGGTGTAGCACGCCAGAATGACTCTCAAGGGAAAAATACTCTAGAGTTAGATTGGCGGCCGCCAGAGACACTAGAGTTTACCTGGCGTGAGCCCCGCCAACGTAATTCTACTCTCTTCATGCCAAACGCACTCTACAAAGGGAAATAACTCGCACCTGAAAATTTCAAGTAACCGAGAGTAATACCCCTGGCGAGTTTTTTTTTTTTTTTTTGCACCAGTTTGGGCCATTTTGTGACGTCATCTAGAATAACCCTCTTCGCCAACTCGCCTGCACTATTTTTAGCATCGCTACAATGGGAAAGCCCTGTCAGAGGTCCGACAAGGCCATAGGTCAGCGCGCGCGTTGTTCAAGGTTAAAAAGGGTGTGCAGTTGGCTCGCCTACACTACACACTACACAAT
This sequence comes from Berghia stephanieae, assembly GCF_034508935.2. Taxonomy (NCBI): domain Eukaryota; kingdom Metazoa; phylum Mollusca; class Gastropoda; order Nudibranchia; family Aeolidiidae; genus Berghia; species Berghia stephanieae. The sequence goes on along the minus strand of NC_088360.1, from coordinate 62,684,905 downwards.
GTACGCCTACCGTATTTTTGATTGTTAAGAAGAAGAAGAATGAGAAGAAGATAACATTATACTTTTTAAAAATGTTTGATATAATACTATAATACTGTAGTTGAAGTTTGAAATATAAGTTAGCAATAGAAATTAGACCACACTATTGTTGTCTTGAGATGTGTCTACAGTGGTAGCTAGTGTGGATAGATGCAGAAAAAGTACGTTACACAAATCAAATGCATTGTGCAGGGTCCATCTCTGTAGGTCTATTACTATATTTAGGTGAGAAATTATTGCACAACTGTGATTGGTAAATATATAACTGCTGCAAAAATACAACAACAACAAAATTATTTTTTTTTATATAACGTAGTGTTTTTATGCACCTCCGTTGAAGGTGTATCTTTTATGCACCTCCGTCACGCATGCGCATTCCACCCAATTTCATTAGCGATATTGTGTTTCTGTATTCGGACATGGCAAAAGTTATATTGTGACATCTATAGGATGTCTTAGTTAATAAATTCATACAAAAATAATAATAAACTAAAAAATCGAAATATAGAACCAGAAAATAGAAGTTGCATTGAAGGTAAAATAATATTTTAGAAAGACCTTATTAAATGTGATGAACAGTTAGGTGGCTCCGTAGCGCAGTGGGCAAGCTGTCAGACTTTAACCTCGAAAGTACTGGGTTCGATTCCCATTGTAAACATATATTTTTTATAAAGTTTACTTTATTGAGAATGACATCTTTTTTCTTTTTTTGTTTTTTTTTTTTTTGTTTTGTTTTTCAAAAACTTTTTATCGTGTTTAAAAAAAACTTCGATTTTAATTTTCTAAAATTCTTTATTTATTTGAGATCAGTATTTGTGTGCCATGTCTCTTTTTACCTTTGATTTTTTAAATTATTGTGAATATTCTTTATGTATTTTTAATAGTAATACATATTTATTATCCGCAAAATTTAGTAGTTTACATTGGTCGATAAAATATAATAAACATTAATAGAAATGTGTGGATCTTATAACAATATGATCCTCATAGCATATTTACTTCACAATGCACTTATACGTCTTTACAATTTAATACAACAAATTAAGACTGATTTCAAATGTATCTTACTCGAACTACTCACTCCTCTTTCAATACAATTTTAAACGGTCCCAATTTCATTCACACATCATTCCTCTTTTCCACCCTCTCTCTCTCTCTCTCTCTCTCTCTCTCTCTCTCTCTCTCTCTCTCTCTCTCGCTCTCTCTCTCTCTCTCTAGGTTTTGGTTATTGTTAATGACATTAATACGTAAAAGAACAACCTTAAGTAAAATTAAAACGAAAGGAAGTTACACCGTGAAACTTGGAACTGACTTATAAGCAAAAAGGTAGAAGAGGGTGGCCGTGAAAGATGATGAAGGGGGGGGGGGGGGGGGTTGTGGAAAACATTGAAGTCTAAGAGATACATAGAAATAGGAAATGTGAGATAATGGGGGGCGGGGGCGAGGAAAGGCGGGTTCTAGGTTGTACTTTTGCTTTGTTTTCTCCAAAAGGTTGATTGACTTGGACGGAATCAAACTATAATCTATGATTCTATGGGTGGTCATTGTGTGTGAAACCATAACCATTCTGTACAGACAAACCAGAGATTTTAGGGGCAGCTTGGCTCAGCGGTACGATCTTTGCTTCGTACCCGAAAGGTATCGAGTTCGATCACCCGCCGCTACGTTGTGTGGCATTGAGCAAGTCACCTTGCCCAAGCTCAATTTGCGGCGCTGCACTGCGGCTGACGTCTTCCCTCGGAATAGACCCTAGAGACAACTTCCCCCTATGGGATGGATAAAGGGAATTTTAGTTTATTTTTAAATTATTTATTGTTCAATGCCTGGCAAGGCAATCCAAATTTTCCTTGCTCACTCAAAATCCTCAATTTAATGGGATAGCTGTTGTTGCAGTGCTTGCGATCTAAATTCTAATTTATTTAATCATTTTCCAACTCTCAGAAACTATAAATATTAATACTAAGCCTTGGTCGCATTATAACACTTAACATTTATATCCTAAAGTATAGATCATCTTCATAATTAATATGCACAATCACTTCACCAACTACCAACTACGATGTCACGCGATGGCCCTTTTAAAATTTACAAACTTCTGACTTGTTTTATTAAAACAAAATAATATTGAACATGTCTATCTTAGAACTAATGATTCCCAAGTAGTAGTAGCAGTAGTAGTAGTAGTAGTAGTAGTAGTAGTAGTAGTAGTAGTAGTAGTAGTAGTAGTAGTATTAGTAGTAGTAGTAGTAGTAGTAGTAGTAGTAGTAGTAGTGCCGTTATTTTTAAGAACACAGTATATGCAATGTTAACCATATAGCACATGGTGTGTTCTTTAATAAAACGGCACAGTTACTGTAGTAGTAGTAGTAGTAGTAGTAGTAGTAGTAGTAGTAGTAGTAGTAGTAGTAGTAGTTGTAGTAGTAGTAGGAGTAGGAGTAGGAGTAGTAGTAGTAGTAGTAGTAGTAGTAGTAGTAGTAGTAGTAGTAGTAGTAGTAGTAGTGGTGCCATTACAACTACTATTGGTAGGGGTCATATTCGGCTGCATGATTGACTTGTTCTCGAAGGCCAGATTAGCTGACCGTGAACTGAGTACACACACGCACACATACCGCACAAACATACATACAAAGCCCCTCTCTCTGGTCTGTACATCGCTCCCTAAAAACAATAACTCTAACAATTTTTTTTTCTGTAAGCAGTTATCCACCCTTGGGCTAGAATCATTCTCGTGTGGATAGAGTCGATCTGGCGGCTCTCTAGAGTTTTTTTTTTTTTTTTTTTTTTTTTTTGGTAGATTCATTCTCACGTGGTACACCGGGCAATTCCAAGAGCACCTGATGATTTTTTTTTTCGGTGATCTGTAATTAACGCAGAGTTATACAATTGTACAGTAGCCCGTGAGAATTGTACGTGTGGTACCTTATGCAGTGTTATAAAATTAGGCAACTGGGATGTGAGAAAGTTATGTGTACTTTGGTGGAATAACTAGTGTTCCCCGTTTGATCGAATAAATCTGTCTACATATTTCGTAACTGTTTGTATAATGTTAGAGAAATAGTGCTGTTGATGGCCAACGTAATTAGGCATGATTCCATTGGCCTGTCTTGCTCAATGGTTATCGTTATCATTGATTTGTATATAAACTTCCACATGACGGCTTTAATAGTCGACTAAGTGGTCTTTAGAGGCTTTTATACACTCACATTGTATCATATTGAAGAGTGAATCATAGGAAGTCAAGGGTTTCGTACTCTAATTTGCATTTAGTCTGTCGTGCGTTGAGCCCTGTTTCACGCAGTCGAATGAACAGTGCTTCCAGGTCCTGCATGTGTGTTTCCGAGGTGGGCGATGCGACTTTAATGTCGCCCATAAAATGAAGATTATTGTTGTATTGTTGGACGAAAAGAAACCTGACGAAATCCCTTGGTGAGATCAAGATGGCTGATAAATATGTTTCCTGCTATCGAGGCGAATATCCGGTTGGGATCTGGAAGTGGTTCTGGCTGAAATTCAGTAACCTCACTAGGTTGTCAATAATCAATACACAATCTGTGTTACCGTTGGGTTTTCGAAGTAAGACGGTAGGTTCATGGAGGTTTATGTAGATGGCATGGTCTGCATTTCGACTTCTATTGTTTTTTCCTTAGAAAGTGGGACGTGATATGATAGGGTTTGTACCGAACGTCAAGAAGGGTTAATTTTACTTCCTATAAGTTTGTATATTCACGTCTGTCAGTAAAGCAGAGTTTGTGGCGTCTTTCTAGGTCCTTTCGCTCTTGGTTAAAATCTGAATTGATGTCTACATCGCGTCTCTGACTCAGTAGTAGTTTGGTCCAGGGCGAAGGTTTCATTACTTCCCACATCCCCAGTTACCAGTAAGGACATCAAGGTTGGTTATTCGTCTCTCTCGAAATACCTATTCAGTAGATTCGTTCTGGACATTTTCTTTGAGAAGGTGTATGGGCCATGCAATTTGTAATTTATTATCTCCAGAGGGGCAGTAACAGTAAGGCTTTGTCTCCGACTCGTAGTTCTTGCTCCCTTGTGTAATTGTTGTAGTTTCGAGCTTGTTTTGCTCAAGTCCGCATTATGTAGCGCCTGATATCATCGTCGCGTCTAGGTCACTAGTTATAGTTGACAATGCTCTGTATGGTTGCTCTAATCTCAATGACTTGAGTACGGTAATACTAATTGATGGTTCGCTCGTTACTAAATATTAATCAATCAGAATATTTCATGTCATTTCGTTTCGTTCCCTTGACTATTAGGCTACTATTATTTCCTGTGTCAAAAGACCTGAGATACCCTAAGTACATATCAAGCACACAAATAGGTCTGGCCCAGTTTAGTGAGAATTTCTCACAATATTTTAACATACCGATAAAAGAATTGCATCGCAATTCCTGAGTAATGTAAATGTTGCTGCTCGAAGTTCGAAGAAATAAATAATATGACACTGAATGCAAACATTTCGGGTTTCCCCTTTATCAACACAACAGGATGAATGAAACATTACAGATGAATGAGATAATGTGGTAGTGGTGTTGCTAGGATGTCATCGTAACAACGCCACTACCACATTATTTCATTCATCTGTAGTGTTTCATTCATCCTGTTTTGTTGATAAAGGGAAAACCGAAACGTTCATTTGATCTGTTCTTGTAATAAAATCGAAGCTTAAATTCAGTTTCATATTATTCATTTTATCGCAAATCCTGACGACACTATGCATTTTTTATGTGTTGAATTTGTGAGTGATGCTCGGGATGTGTGGGTTGTTTACTCCGGGTGATAGGCAATCACTTAAGGTGGCTTTGAGTCTTCGGTTCACGGTTAGTGGTTGATTTCAGAGCCAAGCTATGCTTTATTTTTAAATTTTCGAGTCAAAAATAAAACAACTTAAATGTTTATTTGACAAGTTTTTAATAAAATATACGATAGCTGATGTAATTTTTTGATTAAAGAACTGAAGGCTCATACTATAAAATAATAGTTAAAAAGGCATCCATGTCAATAGCTTGACTGGCATAGCAACACGAGGTCAGAGAGGAATAATCAGTTAGTGTCAGGACGAAACAATGTTGTAGGAGAATATGTGTAAAAGTTATTTAGTAATTTTTACATTTTCCTGACTTTCTTCATGACTAGAACCTTATAATTAGAAATCATATATGTACACGCTTGACAAAAACCACCTCTTTTTCTAAAAAAAAAAAAAGCACTTAAATTTTTTTTCAACAATCTTGGACTAGCTTGATGTGACGAACGATTTTCGTTCTCTTATGATTCCTTTATCATTCGTCAGCGTCTTATTCAAAACCACTTTCAATTCTAGCGGACAACAATATTTGCTAAATTAACACTTTGAGTTAAAACACTCAGAACATGGACAGTTTTATTCTACAGTTAAGCTAATGTAAACATACACTCTTCAAACCCATTGTAGACTTTACCACTCATTTTCCACTTTAGGCTTATTCATCTGTTCAATGGCCTGTCCATTGATTGCGTATCTCCTGCTAATTGTCCTTTCCAAACAAGACTTCAGGTGTGCATATACCCTCAGGTTCGCGTCTCGTTCAGATTAGCTAAAATTGCAGTTAATATTCTAGCTCTCCGGTATCTCCCTACCCAGCTGTTAATCAAAAGTATCTGGATTTCATTGGCTATCTAAATAGGAACATTCTTTCTAATTGGCCATCCCCGTAATTTTTTGGCGTGGCCTCATTTTACAAAACCAAATTCATCTCAGAACCGAATCAGACACACACTAAGAATCCCAAGGAAGAATGACCAATTCTTAAACTTCAAACTTGTAAAACGTTCAAGTATTATCTCGGTTGAAGGTAAAATTATTACTGGTTAACTTATTCAAAGTGGAACGAGATATTACTGTGAATTCAATGCCATTACTGTTATCATTTGTGTATATTTTATTTGTGCTTTATTCTATGGATGTTCATAAGTTGAAATACTTGTACAAAACTATATCTATATGTATATTATACTATAGCTAACATTTGTTTATGATCTATGCTATTATTTCATTTATATTCAATATTTATATTGCATGATGTCAGTAATCTACCGCCAATCCACGGCCACACATTATAATAATCACAATTATAATTAATAAAAATAAATTATAAAATATAAGAGACATAACCCTGTTAAATTATCATCATGTAAGATAGCTCAACTGTCAGTTGATGTTTGATACTGTAGGGAGCGAAAAAGACGAATGGAGCTTTGGACGAAGCGAGCGGAGTCTTCCTCTCTCTCACAAATCATGAACTGATAACAACAACAAGCTAAGACTTCTGATCAAACTTTTCTCTTTTATTATCATTCAACTTTCATTAAATTACTATCGTTTGTATTTAATCATTTTGTTATTAAGTTATTTCGAGATCCTATACTGGTGACCCCGACGCTGAACATGGCAGAACATAAAAACGAACTTTCTGACCTTTTGCAACAACTCCTTGTCCTCCAATCCTCCCAACAAAGTCAAAGCACGGTTGGGGCAGTCTCACTAAAACTGCCAGAATTCTGGACAAAGTCACCAGACGTTTGGTTCGCAAGAATTGAAGCACAATTAAACACTCGCGGTATCACAGAAGACCAAACGAAATACGACTATGTTGTTAGCACTCTAGATGTAAACACTGCAGAAGAAATGCAGGCAGTACTCACAAACCCTTCACATGAAAATAAAAATGAGACGCTTAAAAAATCACTAATCAAGACATTCGGCAAGTCTCAAGCCCAAAAGGATTTCGAACTGCTTAATCTCAACGGAATGGGTGACAAACGAACAACAGCGCTGCTGAGGAAAATCAACTCATTGAATGATGACCCCCAAACATTGAAACGGGCACTTTTCCTGTCAAACCTCCCTCCTGACATCCAATGCATTTTAGCTAGTCAGAATATCGTCGACGTAGATGTTCTAGCTGAGGCTGCTGACAGGATTTGGGAGACGAAAGCAACTGCAAGACTTGCTGATGGCACTATGGATCCACAAACAATGTCGTAGCTTCGTCGACAAGACAAGAATCCAGTGGCGGTTTCACACCTATTGAAAACAATGGACAAATCCACATCGACGCCGCGAGTTTCAAACCCAATCGGGCACAACAGTCACAGATCATTTGGTCAACAGAGACGGTTTGTGTGTTTTTACCACACGAAGTTTGGATTCAAAGCTCAACGGTGTCAGCCAGGGTGTAGTTTTACTCCTTTGGGAAACGACAAGGCCAGCAGCTAGAAGTGGCGACTGCTGGCGCACCAGACATAGCCACGAACACCTTTTCAATCACGGACAGACGATCAGGAATACATTTCCTAATAGATACCGGAGCGGACGTTTCAGTTTTTCCAGCATCTGTCCACGAGGGAAAATGCAACTCCCCCTCCTCACCGTTATTAGCAGCTAACGGTACCTCTATCCGTACATGGGGAAAACGAACCTTCACACTCCACTTTGGACAAAAAAAGCTTCTTACAAATGAGTTCGTTCTGGCAGACGTCACGAGACCTATACTTGGAGCAGATTTTTTTTTATTCAACATGAACTCCTCATTGACTTAAAAGGTAGACGCCTTATGTCACTCGGCAGTGTTTTAGCCTCGCTTCAGCCAACTAGAACCTCCCACTCGGTTTCGGGACTCTCCTTCGCAGAGAAAACCTCATACTCATGCATGTTGTCAGAATTTCCACAGTTGCTTACTCCAAGATTCAGTTCATCTGTCAACAAGCATGGTGTGGAGCTGCATATAGTTACAGACGGACCGCCAGTTCACGTCAGAGTTCGTCGTCTTACCGAGGATAAACTGACAGCAGCTCGACAAGAATTTCTGGCTATGGAAGAAATAGGGATCATTCGACGCTCTAACTCTCCATGGTCTTCACCTCTTCATGTTGTTCCGAAAGCTGACGGGCAACTCCGACCTTGCGGTGACTATCGCCACCTCAACACACAAACAAAAGATGACAAATATCCTTTACCGCACATTCAGGACTTCAATAGACGACTTGCAGAGTGCAAAGTTTTCTCTAAAGTCGATCTTGTTAGGAGTTATCACCAAATACCCGTCGCAACTACATCCATTCCAAAAACCGCAATAACTACTCCATTTGGTCTCTGGGAGTTTGTACGTATGCCATTCGGCCTTAAGAATGCTGCCCAGACATTCCAGAGGCTTATGGATGGGATCCTGAGAAACGCTCCTTTTGCATTCGGCTACATCGATGATATTCTAATAACCACCCACTCCCATGAAGAACACCGTGAACACCTTCACCATCTGTTTCAGCTTATTTCGGACAACGGGTTGGTTATCAACAAAAGCAAGTGTGTATTTGGGGCTAGCGAACTTGACTTTCGTGGCCACCGTATCACATCGCAAGATATTCTTCCACACCCTGACCGAGTTTCCGCATTAGTCAACAGTGAACCACCAACTGACCGCACCGGGCTCCAACGATTTCTCGGCATGATCAATTACTATCATCGGTTCATGCCACACATCGCTGACACACTTGCCCCACTGCATGCTCAGGCAAGCGGCAAAGGCCAACGCATCGAATGGTCCACAGACTGTCAAAAGGCTTTTGAACAAGCCAAAAACTCTCCCAAAAACATCGTCCTCCTCCATCATCCTCGTCAAAATGTGCCGACGAGCCTCACTGTCGATGCTTCAAACGTAGCTATTGGTGCGCAAATAGAGCACCTACATGATGGTAAATCGTGGATTCCCCTTCCTTTCTACTCACGGAAATTGTCTGAAACAGAGAAGAAATACAGTGCGTTTGATCGAGAACTCCTCGCCGCCTATTCCGCAATCAAACACTTCAGTCATTTTCTGGAAGGCCAGTCGTTCACAATTTACACTGACCAACAACCATTAGCTACGGCGATCAGAAGTCAAACGGATTGATCGCCGCGGCAGACGAGACACCTCTCCTACATAGCCGAATTTATTACAGATATACAACATCTCCGAGGAAAGTTCAATGTCGTCGCTGATGCCCTCTCCCGTTTAACAATCAATGCATCATCCAAGGGAGCTCACAACCTATCCCCGGGAGATTTTGCACGTTTGTCTAAAGACCAACGTGATTCAGGAGAGATGGAGAGTTACATGTCGAAAACAACAGGCTTAAATCTCCAATATGTCGACTTCGACACCCATGTCATCCTCTGTGACACGTCAACTGGAAGACTAAGGCCCATTCTACCCAAATCGTGGACACATCTGATTTTCGACCAATTGCATGGCCTATCACACTCTGGCCCAAGACCCACACAAAAACTCATTTGTCAGCGTTTTGTTTCGGAGAGTATGAAACGAGATATTCGTCGCTGGTGTAAAGAGTGCCATGCCTGCCAAACATCAAAGATCAGTCGACATACCAAATCACCGTTATCAATTATTCGCTTACCACAACCAGACACACGATTTTCTAGCCTACACGTTGACCTTGTTGGCCCTTTACCAACAAGTCAAGGCATGTCATACATTTTCACCATAATAGACCGTTTTACTCGTTGGCCCGAAGCAATTTCACTACCAGATGCACATGCTACGACATGCGCACAAGCTGTTATACAACATTGGATTTCGCGGTTTGGTGTGCCAACAGACATTACCTCTCACCGAGGTCGACAATTCACCTCGACGCTTTGGTCAGAATTTGGGAAGTTGCTTGGCATCAAGACCAACAACACGATGGCATACCAGCCACAAGCAAACGGGATGATCGAGCGCTTTCACAGACAACTCAAAAGTGCATTGAAGGCGAGAACAACTCCTCCAAATTGGTACTCGGAACTCCCATTGGTTCTTCTGGGAATTAGTTCTTCTTGGAGACTTGAGGCCGATTGCTCACCTGCCGAAATGGTTTACGGTTCAACACTATGTCTTCCAGGAGAAATACTGCAACCCAAAAACACCCCGCACATAGAGCCTAGTTCAGATTTCGTGAAACAACTCAAAGCAACCATGCAATCACTGGCTTCAACTCCGCCCAACTTTCATGGGAATCAGACTGTTTACATGCCTACCAATCTAACTTCTACCGGTTACGTTTACGTTTGCACTGACTCTCACCCCGTTGTAAACAACGGCACTATGACGGCCCTTATCGAATTTTAGAGACAAATGACAAATATTTTGTATTAGACATTAAAGGAAAAAAGAGAAGGTAACTGTAGATCGCCTGAAAGCAGCACATATCGCTCCAACAACAATACAGCAAACAAGGAAGTCCCAATTAGAACCAGGTTCAGATACACAACCTGCTACATTGGAAGAGGCGGTATCGGACAAAACACGCCCAAATAGAGACGTTACAATTACCACCAGGTCCGGTAGACAGTCTAGGCTCCCTCCTCGATATCAAGACTAGCGCTGTAAACTATGTGGTATACAGCTGGGAGGGGGGTAATGTAGGGAGCGAAAAAGTCGAATGGAGCTTTGGACGAAGCGAGCGGAGTCTTCCTCTCTCTCACAAATCATGAACTGATAACAACAACAAGCTAAGACTTCTGATCAAACTTATCTCTTTTATTATCATCCAAGTTTCATTAAAATTACTATCGTTTGTATTTAATCATTTTGTTATTAAGTTATTTCGAGATCCTATAATACAAATGCAATAACTGTAACCATTATCATTGAGTTACTGCTTCTAATTGCCTTTGGTCGGCAAATAAAAGCTATTATGGTGTGTCGCTCAAGGACGACCCGGTGGCGAAAGATAAACTAGATTTGGCTCTAAGACCTATTTGTTTAAACTCTTAATTGAAGGTCCTTGCCCAGTCCCTGCCTAGCATCATTGCCTCGCATCCTTGCCCAGCGCCCAATCCTTGCCTACTTGTCAATCCCTGATGTCAGTCCTCGCCGACACCAGAACCTTCCTGTCAGCCCATAACTACAACACACTGTTGTGAAGTCAAGAAAACCATAGAACCAGGAGCCAATCCTTGAACTAGCTGATACATTTGCCTCAATCAAGAATAAAAGATATGCCAAACGGGCTTATACCATTTTCAAATGAATCATATACTGACACAGATGATTAAAATAAAATAAATAAATAAATAAATAATAAATTAGATCCACTCATTCTTCCTGATATTAAATAAATATTTATTTTCTCTATCTTTTCCTGTAACAAACTAATTAAACTTAATGTATAGAATTGTCTTGACTCACTTGTTATTAATACAATAAAGTTATAAGGGACCCTAAGGCTATTTCTTAATCGCCCCTAGATTAAACCTGAGCCGTTTGTGGTGTAGGTTGAGTGGTGCAGCTGGTAACGAGAGCCATAGTGCGCATACTAGTTCTAATTCAGACCATTGAGCTTATCGGTTGGACTCGAACCCACAATAAAACCAAAAAAACCGCCACACTTGAAATCCTTGAGGCAGCACCGTATATTTATAAACTTGACCTTCAAACATAAATGTGCATTGGAATCTTTTGAAAAGTATTGGATATATCAATACAAGTCATTTATCAATTCTGTTCCATTAGGTTTACCGTCTGCTAACATAGTCACATAGTCTCTAAATTATCCTGTTGGGAAACTGAAACTACATTTATTTTTGTCACTCCTGATGAGAGCGAATGCTAAAAAAAATATTGTAGAATTTGTTCATAATTATACTTGAAATATTTTATATAAAGATAGAATTATCAAAAAAAAAAAATATATATATAGACTCATTCTCAAACTGAAGTCTTTGAATAAGAATTTTGTTAAATTTACTCACTTTAAGATGGAATACATGTCAGGTTATCGAAACACATTGTCATGGAACTTAGGCTTTTAAAAGGGTTGAATCAGTTGCCCTCGTTTCTTTTTGAACCATCTTAAATATTTCTGGGTTACATGTAAGGGCCCATTTTTTCTCATTAGAAAGTTTGATATACATGTATTTATTCAATATCAATCCCTATCTGATGCTTGCAGTCCGTTACACAAAATATTGTTAACCTCATTTGCTGAGTTATCTTTAATTTTTGATCCTTCCATTTTATTTGTCACCGAGAAACTTTTACAATAAAAGCTTGATGAGGACGGTAATGTTTCTGACAACTCTCCGTCTTTCTGTCCTTCATCATCTTCATCGTGAACTGTTTCGTGGTTGTCATTATTATTAAATAAGAGCATCGCATTCGACCATCTCATTACCATATGCATTCTTCGGTTCCTTTACATCTGGGATGATCTCCATCGTGTGGCAATGCCCATGAAGCATTAAAGTCCAGTCCTACACCGCGCTAATCAGGCCAATATTAGAATATGCCAGCGCTATGGACCCGTACGCATAAAATAATATAGTCAAGATTCGAAAAGTAAAATGGGCAACTGCAAGATTCGCAACCGGATGCAAATCCAGAGACCCTGGCTGCGTCACGTCCTCCCTCCAGTCTCTTGACTGGAAAACATTGAAAAGCCAGCGCTAGGTTTCCCGTAGAAAACACAAATCTGTCAACGACCCGAAAGCATCCATCATAATCCCAAACTACATAAAAAGCAAACCAGATTGATACGCTACACATAGATACAATGCACCGAATTTAGATCCGCGATTTCCCGAGAGAATTTAGTTGCCGGCTACATGAATGAATACTTCCGTTAGTTGCTGACAACTATTCGTATTCCAATAATACTTCTGAACAGAAGAGAAAATGAAGCAAAAATTCTCAAATTCAAATTTTCCTCTGATTTTTTTCATAGCAAGCATTTTGAAATTGGTACTACAAGAATCAGAGGACAGCTTATTTTCTTTTAGCAGTCCGCCTACACTCTACACCTTTGCCACTCAAAAAACAAAGGCAGTGTTTTGTGTCGTTTTCAAATAAACACTGTCTGCATTTTAAGGGGCGACGTGAAAAATAGGGTGGGGGAAGATCAAAGAAAAAAGGCTGAGTGTTTCGAAAAGATCAGATCAGATCGGATCCAGATTACAAGGTAGTGCAAGGGATAGGAGGCAAAGTAAAGACACTTCCACGTGTGCACCTATCTGTACCTTGGAGTTGGGATTAGGGAACAGGTGAATCAAAACAAATAGTGTTCATGAATCTGTTGCCCGCTAGCTTGAATCTTTAATTTGTATAAGCTGTGCTCTGTTCTCTTCTTTCATCCTCCCCCTGCTCTTCCTGTTTTAATCACCACCATCATTGCCACCATCACCAGCGCGACCACAAAGACCGCTACAACGGCCACCACCACCACCACCACCAACACCACCACCACCACCACCACCACCACCACCACCACCACCATCATCATCATCATCATCATTATAATCGTCCTCGTCGTCTTCGTTGTGGTATTTGTCTACAAGAAGTTTTCAGGTTTACTGTTCTTTCTCTAATTCGCTGTCATTTATTTCACCAATTATTCACCCGTGCCAATTTCATACTGTATAGTAAGACAGATAACGTTAAGGTGAAGTAAAAAATATAAGATATTATAGTTATCAGCAAGAATACGCTCACACTCGTTCGAGCCGCCACCATATTGGGTATAACGTATCATGGTATACATCAACAGAAAGCTCATTCAATTCTCTATTTCAGTGTACATAAAGATGTTCATCTCAGTGCCCTGGATAAAAGAATATCGAAGTTTATGAAGTAACATCAAAAGATCGAGTTTGCAAATGTACTCAACTTCATTATACTTTATGTGCCCTCCTTTAACTTGATATAAATAAACCACTCGCCTTCGCATGGACTAAGTGAATCATTTATAAACTCTAGTGAGATTATCCCAGTTTCATCAAAGGGATGTTTCAAAAGATGCAAGTGGGTTAGGGAATCTCTTCCATAAAATTTACTCTGTTGTGTACCTGCCCTCGTCAATGTTCTAGACACCATGATTGACTTATACACATTTTCTAAGTGCATGTTTTCCTATGTAAATATAAAGGGAGGTAATTCTCCAAATATTCTGCTGTTAAATATGTTTATCAGAACAATGTTTTAAATGGTGCAATGCTTTCTTGAATAAATGTATAGTGTACAATTATAAGAATTTGTTCTCTCTGAGATAGAAATACATAGTAGAGTAAGGAGTTTGAGAGTGGTTGTGTTTGTCGAGAGAAAAGGGGGTACTTGCTTTGGAATCATATCAGTGTGTCACAAACCCAGTTTGTCACACGCCGATCCTGCCTCAACCTGTACATGGTGGAAGTTATCACCGACACTCTCAAAAGGTGTAAACGAATAGTTGATTGATCGATAGTAGGAATTGAATTCTATTTTTCAAATGTTTTCGCGACAGGGCATTCATTGTTGAAATTTTACAAAGTAATTTTCTTTGGCTTGCATACAAAATGAAACAAGCTTAATTGAAATTTTAGAGGGACCAGTTTGAAGGTGGAGAATGATAAACTTAAGTTACAACTAGTATTCAAGTGCTGAAATTATTACTGTCATCATTCCACACACACTTAAAGAAATAACAAAGCGATCGTATTCATGAGTCTTATTTTAAGAGATAATTTTGTTTGTATATAGATCAACTCAGTTTGTGTGAAAAAGTTCATTACAACTGGAAGCTATGAGAAGTATAAAATGAAGGGCTTAAATTAATGTAGGCAAACAAAAATATTCGAGATTTAAACAGATAGTCTGGTATCTTAATTTCTTATATGCAGGACAACGTAAAACGTAAGTAATTGTATATCATTTTGCACATCATATTTACAGTCTAACAAAGGAAGGCAAAGAAATAAACTAAGGCCTACTTGCGCTAATCTGGAGCCTGTGACAAACTGGCCCTGACAAACTGAGCAGTCTCCCTTGCCTTAGGATATGAATTGTCACTTTGTTTTTGTTTTGTTTTTTTTTTTGGGTTTTTTTTTTATTTTGGTATGTTTTCGTTTGTTCTTCTATCCAAACATGACTCTCAACTTGTGAGAAGCATCTCATGATGTGAGTCAAAATAAAATATCAATACCTTGGTCATCACTAATCATGCTAGAAGAATAATGGACAGGAGGTCACTTGCTGTGTTTTTTGTCCCCTTCTATGTCTCGGAATTAGATTAATTGCATTGCTTTGTCGTGACACTGGTCGGAGTCCTTGGCTACGGGGAAACAGTCAGATGTATAGTATTAGTTTTAGCAGTACATTTTTATCATTAATGTTTTCTGTCTTCCTTTGTAAAAGTATCTCTCGATAATGAATTGTAATACGTTCTTCTTTTAGTTGCTGCTGTTTTGAATATGATTTGTAAAAAAAAAGTATTGTATTTCACTTGTTAGGATCTTTTGATTGTGGCTTTGACTTCTAAGCGATCTCAAACTAAGTACACTGAGGGGTACTCTTGGAATATAAATCCCTGTCCTAGCCGCATTATTTACCTTTGTCTTATTTATTCGCAGGTGCCTTTGACTAAAGTATACTTTTAGACTACCTTATACATTTTCTGTCTTTTCAATGCCCTGAAATGACCTACATGCGTCGCAAACGCCGTAAAATTCTTTAAAACAAAGAAAACAATCCTTGACATGGAATAATTGAAGTACACAAGGTTGTGTCGCTCTATATCAGGAAACGTAATAATGATGGTAGTGATAATGGTAATGGTGGTGGTAGTAGTGATGGTGGAGGTCGTAATGGTGATGGTAATATTATTATTGTTATTGTTCTTATTGTTATTTTTATTATTATTCATAATACTATTATTTTTATTCTTATCGTCATTATCATTATTGTTATTATTATTATTATTATTATTATTATTATTATTATTATTATTATTATTATTATTATTATTATTATTATTATTATTATTATTATTATTATTATTATTGGTGGTATTACGTTTGTTGTATTTTTTGTGGTTATTAATGGTATCGTTATATATTTTGGTTCCATTTACCATTTTTTTCCCACTTTCATGTATGTTGTCATCAAAGTGTGTGATTTATTGGCGAAAGCCTAAGATTGAATACACTTCGTTGAAACTTCTTTTTTTTGTTTCAAATTAAGGTTGCTTGAGTATTCTGGACGTGAAGATTTAAAATGTTTTGAAAATGCGTGATATTTCAAACAAATGTCAAATTCGATACATTATTCAGGAAGGAATTAATTTCTGTTTAAATTTCCTGAAAAATTCGACATAAAATTCGTATTTTGTTATATATTTAAATCCAATTAAAATGGAAAAATAATTTGTGAGACCAAAGTACGCAGCGGAATACCAAACACTCATATTAATATACAGTAATGATAAAAATTTTAATTATTGAGAAAGATAATTAATATCCTTTAAAAACCTGTTTTGTTACCTTAAAAGGGCAATGACTCCGAAGTTAGTTCGCCAGCATTTAAGTTTAATAGGAAAATGTTGTGAATGAATGTTATTGTATTCAAGATTCGTAAATAATATCGACATCTAATGTTGTATCATCGTTCACAACTATCGTCTATTCTACTGGCTACCTTATTGGGAGTCATTCTGTATCCAACCGTCATTCTGTACAAATGTATCTTATGTTATGTTGTTTAATAACTGTTCTTAACTAACAATTTGGTTTGTTGATTCTTGGAATAATACGTCTTATATGATCTAAGAACACAACAAAATGGCGACGAGGATTTATGTACAAATTGTGGACTAAAAAACTAATAACTATTCACAACTGTGGAAATGAACATTTCATATTAAAGTGTTTGCAGTTACTAGTAATTGACAAAGTAATATACAAGAACAGTGACTATTCTGTCACCTGGGATCTTATCGCTTCGTGTGGGTTCGTGGAACGAAGATTTATAAAGTATGGCTTTGCTTGGACGTATCGAGGAATTCCATTTGACTGGTGATTAAGAATCTTACTGGAACAGCATTTCCTGGCAAACGATGTTTCATTGAAAAGAAAGAAAACGACTGTTTTTCTTAGTGTTTTGGATCCGACACATACGACCTTTTGAAAAGCATTCTTTCACCGAAGAAAACAGCAGAAAAATCGGATGATCAACTAAAAACGACGTTATTGAATCATCTCCGTCCAAAATCTCTCGTGATTTATGAAAGATTTAAATTTTACAACGGAAAACAAGGTCAACATGAATCGATTGCTGATGACATCGCATCACTTCGACGTCTTGATCAGCACTGTGATTTCAAATAGTTCCTGGAGGATATCTTACGGGATAAAGTTGTCTGCGGGCTGAGAAGCGTAAGAAGTCAACGAAAGCTACTACAGATTGAAATTGCTCAAACAATGGAAAGTGCAAACCTCAACGCTTTTCAATGAACGATTCGCCAAAGTCAGCGTAGTCCACAAAACCGTTCAACAAGGACTCAAACAAGGAAATAGCAGCACGAACAACAACAACAACAATGATAAGAGACGGACAGAATCAAAATACTACAGGTGTGGCTAATCAAATGCTACAGGTGTGGCTATATTAATAATACACCAGTCAAGTGTAAATTCAAGACGGATACTTGCAACGCTTGAAAACGGAAGTGGAATCATGATACGTGCTTAGAGCTATTTATCACTGCAATGACTTTGTCATTTATTAATGATAATCGGTCTGTATATGAAACTGTATCGGCTATATATAAGTGTTTATTTTGTTAATGATGACAGATTTAACAAGACATACTTTGGTACAGTGACATAAATAGACAGTGCTTTTAATATGAGGTATGAATGTAGTAGATTACTCAATTTTGCTACCTCCTTACTTTTCCTTTTTGTGGACTATAGTCAAAATCAGTTGCCAAACTATTACGCTGGTTTTGTTGCTGTTTACAGTTCGTAACTTATGTGGATTATTAAAAGGTACATTATGCAGTCAACCAACACATTATAAATGCAATTCAAAGAAATGGCCTATTGGAATCACATAAATAGTGACAATATGCCACCAGGAACACATTAGAAGCTCTCTCATGGATTCCAATTAAGGGATGCCAAAATAAATTATAGTCAGCGACGAAGCATACAAACAGAGGCATGTGGTTCAAAACAAAATTAAGAGAGTATCTCACTGGAAGCCAGAGAAGCGAAGCTTCATTAATGGCCTAGGATATACTCGGAGATACGACGCGATTTCGTCGAGTAGAGGCTTTACGAAATCAAAAACTCACCTGCGACAAATTAAGTTGATTGAGAGGTACGCATTGCTCCTCCACTCGTTCCACAGCGCCGGTAACCTTCCCATCACGCTCCGCGTGTTGTGCTAAATATAAATCCAACACAGGTATACCACGTGATCTGACGTCAGATTCTGTCAATGATTTAACCATCAGCATCACCCAGACAGGCCGTTTCTTACGCCAGTTCCCCGTGATTGCGTTGAAGAGGTAATCGGCGAACAATCCTTTTTCCTTTTGTTCGGGACTCATCCATTCTGGCATGCTGGCACGGACATAGTCCATATGTTGTTGGAGCCGATCATAAAGTTCACCGGGAAGATGATCGGATAAAGTCTGGCCTGAGGAATGATACGTACATTACAATTCAAGAACATTGTCTCTTCACTAGGAACATAAGGAACAGATCATTAAAACCACTGCTTTTGTCACCATAACAGATGCATATAACATCGTACATCGAGAGCGGACGAACAGAATAGAAAAAAAAAGCAAGGAGCAGTACGCTTACATAAAATTGGACCCAGGGGTTGCATTTTAATACCACTATCACTACTACAACTGCTATTACTACCACTATTACTACTACCTACGTACTACTACTACTACTACTACTACTACCTACGTACTACTACTACTACTACTACTACTACTACTACTACTACTACTACTACTACTACTACTACTACTACTACTGTGGCGTAGTTGCACACATATGTAATGGCTTGTGATCGCATAGTGGTGTTTTTGATAGACGGTAGTATTATCCTTTGCGTTGTGTTGTAGATGTTAATAATGACGAAAGAGTTCAAGGGCCGATGATGATAACTGAATGTACAACATCAAGACATTCAAATAAAAGTCCAGATTCCAAGTTTCATTTCTTACAGCTTTATTTGTTGTGATAAATTCCAAACCCAAATCAAATATCATGGTCATAATTCAATCAGTTTCATAAATTCCGAATTCGTAAAATCAATCCAAATGTAAAGTCATTTTGCCTAAGTATCCATTTTCAATATACGTAGAATATTTCTAAGTCCGTAAAATAAGGATTCTTAGTAAGATGTTAGAACTTAGGAAAATGCAGCTCATCGTAAAGTAGAATCAGAATAGTAATCTAGAATCTAGCAACACTATCTTTTTCCTCTATTGTAAATTATTTCAAGCCACACCTCTTACTAGTTTTGAAAGTTCCCTGTCAGTCTACAATCCAACCCCTAAGAGTAAGATCAAATCATATTCAAACCTGAAACGTCAATTCCTACATATTAATGCCTTTTATGATATAATATTACTTTTGGTAAACCTCAGTTTTACGTTCAGTACACTCAAATAATCTGTACGCCCAAATAATAAATTCCAACTATAATTTGATACTATTATCCCCAAATACCAAGTAACACCGATCAAAGAAAGTAATTTTCTAGTACTCAATATAATGACCAAGTTTAACTGAACTCATTAAACCCATTTGCTATAAGCTAATTCTCTTACACTACTACTACTACTACTACTACTACTACTACTACTACTACTACTACTACTACTACTACTTCTACTACTACTACTACTACTATTACTATTAATAGTTATACTACTACTACTACTACTACTACTACTACTACTACTACTACTACTACTACTTGTCACAAAGTGCGCACGTAAACCGTATGCTTATGTAGCGCAGTTTGCAACCTTGTTTATGTGTGCTATATTCAAGCTACGACACCGATCAATAACCAAACACAATACGTTGATAAAGGTTTTGAAGCTAAATGAAGATATATTTTATTACAATATAACAAAGATATTATGAGATATGAAGATGAAATGATAGATGTCATAAGTATGAAATCAAATGGATGGATGACAAATTGATGGAGATGGTGTGATGATGAATATGATATGAAAGCGATATGAAAATATATAATTAAATCAATTAATTATCAATACTTTACCAAACCGCTACCACATCAGACAATCTCACAGATAGGTTGCAACCATCACAGTCATACAGGCAACTAATAATTAACTAACTAACTAAACACAATCCAGACGTGTAGAAGAAAGCCAAAAGAGTGTCCTTGATATTCAACAAAAACTGTAAGGTTGTTCTAATATTGTTAATTTGTCTCTTCTTGAAATTGTTCTGATTTCACAGTATTCATAAACAGATCAATTGTTTCTCAATGTTCTGATATTAAAATAAGCAAATGGTTCTTCACAGGTAACTTATAAAACAGGCAAATGTTCAGTTTCTATTAGTGTCAAGCTATGAGCGTATAGCCTAAAGTTGGCTTGTTAAAGCCCAGCCTCCAACGGCTCATTCACAGAGCCGAACAGATTATAGAAATCACAAATTAAGTCTACACAAGACTTTAATCAAACTCTACACAAGAGTTATAACACAACTTGATTCAGCTCAAACTTTGAGCACCGCAAAGTCTACACAAGACTTAAATCACACTCTACACAAGAGTTAACACAAAACGTGTTTCAGCTCGAACTTTGAGCACTACAAAGTCTACACAAGACTTTAATCTAACTCTACACAAGAGTTAAACAAATGAGCCTAAAAGACTCCGCTGTGGTTATCGCTTAGAGACTATGAGCCTAAAAGACTCCGCTGAGTGGTCTCTTTTGAGACAATGAGCCTAAAAGACTCCGCTGAGTGGTCTCAAGAAACTGCTCAAAACTCTGGCATTTATAGGCAAAAATCAAGCAAACGAAGCAAAATTCTACCCACACAACCGGATGTTAGTCATATCCGTAAACATCTGAAATTCCTTAAAACTCCCCCAGATTCCATAATCATGGACAACAACAACCCATCCTGATACCGGACATCCTCATATCAAGGATAAATAAATTCGTCAGCCCCATAGTTACGAGATATCAATCAAGCCATACCATAACAAAGTCACTCCCGTAGAATACAGGGATCCTACTTTGCTTATAAGTTTACGGAGAAAACAAGATTGATGCCTTTCTCACAATAACACCCACACTACGTAGTTTAATTGAAACTTCCGGGCCATAGGTGCATGATCTGATACGACCTGTATCAACAAAAGAAGGGTTGTTCCAGAGGGATTACAATAACAACAACAACTAATACTACGACGACGTACATCCTGTCGTAAACTGACGCCTACACGGAAGCGTTTCGTTACATATCTCCCCCCTAAGACTAAATTTGGTACAACATTTAGTTAGATCATCGAAATGCCTCAAGATCACATCGATCTCGATAAATAATCTGGACCATGATTATCCTTCCCTTTTACGGAACGTAGGACAAATCGGTATTGATTAAGCAAGAGAACCACCTCATCAGTCTCCCATTCTCTGATTTCGCCCTGTTCAGATACAGAAGTGGGGCATGATCAGTTTCAATTATAAATTCTTTACCACTGAAATACACATTTAGTGTTTTCACAGCCCAAACTACGGCCAGACATTCCTTCTCAACAACAGAGTACCTCTGCTCCCGCGGTAACAATTTCCTGCTTAAATAGGTAACTGGATATTTGACTCCATCATGCTCCTGAGATAGCACACACCTAATCCTGTGTCGCTGGCGTCCGTAGATAAAATAAACGGCTTATCATAATCTGGAAGGCGCAACACGGATCCGATGTAAGCATATTTTTCAGCGTTTGGAAGGCTCTCTTCTGTGGTTCGTCCCAAATCACTCTGTTGGGCATGCCTTTCTTTGTCGCGTCTGTCAGGGGAGCTGCCACTGCTGAGAAGTTTGGCACATAACGTCGGTAGAATGATGCCAGCCCAAGAAAACTTCTCATTTGTTTCTTGTTCGAGGGTAAGTTTGCCTCTTGGATCGATTTGACCTTGTCCATGGTTGGCCTTAAATTCCCTCCACCAATAGAATGGCCTAAAAACTCCACCTCCGGGAAACCAAGCAGGCACTTTGACGGTTTCGCCGTCAAGCCGCAATCACGCAACCTTTGAAGAACTGTCCTTAACGTTTTTAAATGTTCATCCCATGTTGCAGTGTGAATGAGAATATCGTCGATGTAGTTTTTCACGTTGGGAAGTCCACCAACGACTTTTCTCATCATCCGCGAGAACGCGGAGGGCGCCCCTTGAAGTCCGAAGGGCATTACAGTAAACTGCATCAGTCCTAACTCTGTTGCAAATGCCGTTTTCTCCTTGGTCCTGTCTGACAATGGAATTTGCCAGAATCCACGGATAAATCAATCTTTGAGACAAAGTGACATGATGTCCCAATTTCTTGAAACAGATCATCAAGTCTAGGCATTGGTTCCGCATCGAACACCGTAATGTTGTTAAGGGATCTGAAGTCCACACAATAACGAATGGTTCCGTCCTTCTTCTTGACAACGACAGATGGCGAACAATACGGACTATCCGATGGCTCGATTATCCCGGCGCGAAGCATGGCCTTCACTTCTTCTTTTAATGTGGTTTTTAATGCTTGAGGCACGGGATATGGTTTCTTTCTGACTGGACAATCCGACGTCAAACGGATGTCGTAGATGTAATTATTCGTGCGTCCTGGCACATCGGTCAATACGTCATCAAAATCCTGGAGCATGCCCTGCAATTGACCTATCTGCTGAGGACTCATTCCTTCATGCAGGATGACATCGTCTTTGGTCTCAGTCTGTTTCAGAGCAGGCAATTCCATCCGAGGAAGAACCTTTTCTCCATCACCATCGTTATCTTCGATAACCGCTGCCACGGCACATTGAAGAACACCGACTTCATTCTCCTTCTCCACGTCTCTCACGTAGTACCTTTTCAGCAAATTGACGTGGTATGTCCTTCTGGTGTTGTCTATATTAATGACGTAATTATTCGGACCCGTGACATCTTTCACTTCAAAAGGACCCTGCCACTTCAATTCCAGTTTGTTATGTTTCGTGGGCAGTAAGAGCAATACTTTATCTCCCTTTTCAAATGACCTTACTTTGGCCTTTTTGTCAAAATGTGCCTTGTAACGCGAGGATGAATACTGCAGGTTATCGTGTGCTGCCTTCACAGTATTCTCTATCTTTTCCCTTAAATCGACTACGTATTGATACGTCGTTTTCACATCCGGGTCTTCTATGTCTTCGGTCCATAGTTCCCGTAATATTTTCATCGGTCCTCTCACAGGCCTTCCAAATAAGAGCTCAAACGGAGAGAAACCAAGAGATTCCTGAGGAGCCTCCCTGTATGAAAATAATGCAGCATTGATGTATCTGTCCCAGTCTGAGGTCGCTCTGCAGCCAACCTCTTGAGCATTCCTTTTAAAGTTCCATTAAATCTCTCTACAAGCCCATTGGCTTGTGGGTGATAAGGACTAGTAGTGATTTGTTTTACGGAGAGCAGTCTGCATACTTCCTTCATCAGGTCTGATGTGAATTGCGTCCCCCTGTCGCTTAGCATCTCCTTAGGTATTCCCGTGCGGCTAAAGATGTCAACCAATCCTTCTGCTACTCTTTCTGTTTCCATACTCTTCAGAGCAATGGCCTCTGGATACCTCGTACAGTAATCCACCACAGTGAGTATATATCGGTTTCCTCTATCTGATGCCGGCATGATGGGGCCAATTAGATCCACTGCTACCCGACTGAAGGGTTCATCGATGAGCGGAACTTTAGTAAGAGGGACCTTAGGGGTGATTCCTCTCGGAGCTGACCTTTGACACTGGTCGCAAGACTGACAAAATCTCATGACATCCTCCCAAATATTTGGCCAGTAAAAATTACTCAGTATTCGATCTGTCGTTTTCTTTGCCGCGAGATGTCCAGAGAGTACACTTTCATGGGCCAACCGCATGACTGAATTACGCAGGCATTTTGGTACGACAACTTGCTTTACCAAATCCCCGTGCTCAACCCTTGGAGATTGAAAATAGCGGATCAGCAAACCTCTGTCATAGGCATACCAACTGGTATTACTCTTGCCTGTGTTTCTTACCTCTCCTCTGGTAGCAGCATCCCTCGCAGCTTTTAGTGTGATGTCATGCTTTTGTTTCTCCTTTAGTTCGTCGACGCTTACACCTGTCTCTATAGATGGAGCTGTGACCAAGTCTTTGATCTTGCGTTCACGTTGCCCTCGTGTTTGTACGGCGCTCAGTTCATCTCCATGACCCAATTCCTGCTCGTCAGTAATTGTTTTTACATGCATTCCTGGGCATTTGGCACCTTCAATATTCCCAAGTATAACGTCATGCAATGGGGATTCTAACTCGACGACTGACAATCTCCCGGTAAAATAGGGGCATTCCAAATAAGCTTCACCGTGTGGTGCGGAAATAGCCTCTCCGTTAGCCAAGTAGATCAGGACCTTTTTATTCCAGTCATCCTTACTCTTGTTTATCAGTCCTTTTCTGACGATGACACAACTACTGCCGCTATCACGTAACACATTCACCTTTTTCCCATTCAACCATCCGACGGCCACCGGCATTACAGGTGCGACTGGCACATGTCCTGAGCACGCTGCAGAAATCATTGGCATCTCACATCCGCACTTTAATTCCACCTTATCATGTCTCAAACATTTCTGTGGTTCATGATCTTCTGTGATCGCGGAGACTTGTTCTATACCGGTAGGTGCCTTCCTGTCTTCGTGCCTCTTCTTCTCACGGCAATCTTTTATTAAGTGTCCTTTTCGCCGACAGTAATAACAAAAGGGACTCTCGACCACAGCAGCAGCTTGCTTCTTTTGTCGACAATCTCGTGCCATATGTCCTGGCCGTTTACAGTTGTGGCAAACCATTTGGCTAGCGAAGCGGGTAGTGTCCTTCATTACGTTGTTTCGACTACTTTCATTGACGTTCTTTGATTTTTCTTGAGCCACTCCACTTTTGGAAAATGTTCCTGCGACACCGTGCGCTTCAATGTACTTTTCTCCTAAATCTATTACTTCCCTTGCTGTCTTCGGTTGTCTTTCTTTTATGAAAATCGTCAAATCCCGACCGCAGACACTGACAAGCTGTTCCTTCAATATCATATCCAGAATGTCAGCAACTGAGTCCTTCCTTTTCCCCGACAACTCAATCCATTTTTCCATATAACTCTCCAATCTAGTCGCAAACTGGCTAAAACGCTCCCCTTGTTCCGGTCTACTCTTCCTAAATTTTCCATTGAATCCATCATCCGTTAGATTATAACGTCTCAATAAAGCCGCTTTTACTACCCCATAATCGATGGCATCTTCATCACTCAGTCGAGTGTAGACGTCCAGTGCTTTCCCTTTGAGAAGTGCAGACAACTGGATTGCCCAATCCCTGCATTCCCAGCCGTTGACTTTAGCGTATCTCTCGAAACGGAGCAGATAGCTGTCCATATGATCCTTGTTTTCGTCAAAACATGGAAGTCGAGGACTCTTAACAGTAGGAGCATGAGTAAATGATCGAATGTCACTTGTCATACTGTCGTTGTTGGAGGAAGCCTGACACTCCGACTTTAACCTAAGCAGTTCAAGCTCTTTCTCCATCAGAGCTTCTTGTCTTTGAGCTCGTGCTCTGCTTATCTCCTCCTCTTCTTTGGCACGTTCTCTCTCCTTCTCTTTTCTCTCTTCATCTTCTTGTAACTGGGCTGTCACCCAAGCACGGAGATCTTCACCCCTTAACTCCAATTTTTCTCCAAGTTTAATTAATCTTTCCACATCCATCTCTAGGACAATTAATCAAACCAATTCAAATTCAAATAAACAAACTTCAATATGTTTATCAACACTGTTGCCGTAATTGTTACTTTCACGTAGAATAAAGTGGTACTACAAGTAACCTTATAACGATACGCGTCAATATAAATCCCTACACGGAATCAAAACAGGCAACTAATACCGATCCCTACATGGAACCCAACATTGATCTATATAGACTCAGATAATACATAGAATCAAACTACTGATTTATTACAGGTCCTCACACGGAACCAACCAAATCTTCACCCAGATTCAATTGCAGAATCAACAAAATATCTTCACCCAGATTCTTACACAGAATCAATACCTTGACTTACTATATGTGCATAGAGAGTCAAAACAAATGATTTAATACAGATCCTCACACGGGACCAACACAATCTTCACCCAGATTCCTACACGGAATCAAATTACCCCAACAACCACCTTCGTTCCTTACAAAAGGGAGAGGGGGGACAATGGAGGCTTCACAGCGCGAGTACCGCTTTCGCGCTAAGTCAGTGATCCGTATCACTATGACAGATGACTGACAACGTATAACCGAACAAGTGAAAATTACCAGAATAACTTGTATTACACCTTGCGTATAATGACAGTCTTATAACCATTAAATGGATACCAATTTGCTTTAAGCTCAAAGATAGTATCTATCTCAAGTTTGAAACAACTCCCTAACCTGTCTCAACAATTGTTTGGTCGCGATGTCTCTTGAATGCACAACAATAAGAATCCCACTTCTGACACCAAATTATGTCACAAAGTGCGCACGTAAACCGTATGCTTATGTAGCGC